>NW_022195092.1:0-231868 GCF_008641045.1 Pistacia vera | reverse complement strand
TTGGGGCGACCTACCAACATTTAGTTAACAAGATGTTTGCTAAACAGATAGGCAAAACCATGGAGATGTATATTGATGACATGCTCATCAAGTCAAAGGTCGTAGAAAGCCACATCGATCATCTAGGCGAGATGTTCAACATCCTCAGAAAATTTTGAATGTGGCTTAGGAAAATTCTCGGGATTTTTGGTGAACCAACAAGGTGTAGAGGCTAACCTAGAAAAAATTCAAGCCTTACTAAACATGTAAAGCTTGACAAAAATAAAGCAAGTTCAGAGCCTAACAGGAGGAGTTGCTACACTCAGTAGATTTGTTTCTTGAGCAATTGACAGATGCTTGCTATTTTTTGAGACCTTAAAAGCTAACAAAGGGTTTAAATGGATCGAGGAGTACGAGTAAGCTTTCCAAGAAATAAAAAAGCACCTTAGGCAGCCACCAATATTATCAAAGCCCGTTCCAAGTGAAACTCTCCTCCTATAGCTATCGGTCTCTTTGTTTGCAATTAGTGCATCTCTAATACGTGAAGAGAAGGAGATTTAGTGGCCTATCTATTACATGAGTAAATGGTTACTTGATGCTGAGACAGGTACCTAGATATGGAAAAGTTGGTCTTAGCTCTTCTCATGGCGGCCAGGAAATTGTAGTCATATTTCCAAGCACATACCATCCTTGTGCTTACAAACTTCCCACTCAAGAAGGTGATGCAAAAGCTTTAATCATTGGGCAGATTAATTCAATGGGCAATGGAACTAAGCCAACATGATATCAAGTATTTATCGAAGATGGAAATCAAAGGTCAAGTGTTGGCATATTTCATTTTAGAGTTCTCTTATCAACCTAAAGGTGAACTGAACTTACCTAAAGAGAGCAGTTCAAATAAGACCACCTTGGTAGAAATGGAGCTTGAGAGCTTATGGTACTGGACTTTGCATGTAGGGGATCATCTAATGAAAAAGGAGAAGGGGTAGGGCTCCTGCTCAAAGTTCCTAAGGGAGATCCAATTCAGGGTAGAGTCAAATTTAGTTTGGCTGACAGGCTATTCGTAAGTATACAAAATCACGCAAGTAGTAAAGCTCGAGTAAACAAGTGTCAAATCCCAAGAGAACTACCTACCAAGTACCAAACTAGTATATTTTATTGCTATTAGATGAAACTAAATTTTAAGAATGAATTAATGAAAAATAAAACAAACTAAAAAGTAAACCAAAGTAGAGTTGTATTAATACTTTGGTANATCAAATTTGGTTTCTAAATTTGAATTGAAATGTCATGTTTGGGTTGCAAGGGGAATCTATTTCAATTTGGAATAAGTTGTTTGCTATTCCAATTGGAATGGATGGCTGTTCCAAGTTGGAATAGGATTTTATGTGCACTATTTAAGTGCAACTAAAATAAAATCATTTTTAATGATTTTTTAATTGCAAAATTGAAACTCTAGCTCCCTTCTCTCTCTCTCTTTCTCAAAAATGCAACTCCCTTTTGTGAGGAAAAGAATTTTTCTCTCCAAGAAAAATTTTGCTATGATTTGTTCTTGGTGTTGAGTGCCCTTCCTAGCCAAGAAGTCTCTCAACGATGGTAGTTCTGTCTTCATGTGGATACCAAGAGTTCACTTCTACTTTGAAGTGGTTTGTGAATCCATTATCAAATCGAAGGAGCCTTCAACACCTGTATGAATATTAGTAACCTTTGATTGGATTTCTATGTATAAATAATGTAAATCGGCGTAACGATCATGGGTTAGTGTTAGTGGATCTTAACAAAAATTTTAATTTCCATTACCTTCAAGAGATCTGTTAACCAACATTTGGTGGATTTAAGGATTGAGTGTGGAACTAGGCAACTATTTTGGTGTGTCACAAATCTGATTGAACACATTAAAGGATTGATTGGAAGGATTAAAAGGCTAATTGGGAGGAGTAAACATTGTGGAATTGACATTTTTGACATGTTGTCCTATAAAGGTCGAGTCTGGCATGTTCAAGATTCTATTCTGAGATGTTGTGATAGGTAATTTAAACCTTGTTTAGAGGCCACCAAAGTTGAGGCTAGTTGTTCATGAAAATTAGCAAAAGAATTATTCTGTCTCTCAAGCCTTATCTCATGTTTATGCAATAGGAATTGCGCTTCCTGCAGTGTGGTTTGACTACTGCTTGATGTAAGATTAGCAACCACTGCATCATATTCAGGTCCCAGTCCATCCAAGATTTATAACAACAATTCCTCATCACTTGTATTAACACCGCTAGCGACCAGTTCATCACCTGTTTCTTTCATTTTTAGCACATATTCACTAATATTACAAGCATCCTTCTTAGTACATTGCAACATTTTCTCAAGTGTAGAGTTCTAGCTTTTGAAACTGACTAAAAATGTAATTCTAGAAGATTCCATATTTCATAAGAAGTGGTGCATTTTGCAACTTGACGAAACATAGACTCTGAGATAGTGGAAAAGAGCCAACTAACTAGAAATTGATCCATTTTCTTCCAAGTGAAATAACAAGGGTTTGGCTTCTGCACTGTTTCCCCTCATTCATCACTTTTCTCGAACATAAACATTGATGAACACATTTTCTCTCCGATGACAAATCCATCAAGTCCATGCGAAGTTGGAGCTAGTAAGATTTGAGAATGCCAAAATGTGTAATTTCTCTCCAATAGCTTCACAGATATCAAAGGTAGAGTGGTTGGAATGTTCGAAGCTACTCCATTTGTAAAATTTGTATCCATACTTCCAAGTTTTACAAATGAATTTGGATGAATTGAATGAGGAATCTACCTTAGATGTTGATTGACACAAAACGCAACGTATTACACTTTATACAAAAACACAGCTTATCACTTGTTTGCACAAAAAACAAACCAAACTAAGCTAACTGGCAACTTGCCATTTACTTAACATCACATATGGTGGCCATTTTATAAATGTTCGTAGCCCAAATATTATTTTGACTAAGCACACAAATAATATAGTAAGACTATCATAGTTTTGAGTGACCCTATCGAAAGACAATGGCTAATCTCACTTGTCAAGGTTGTTTACCGACAACCTAGTGTAGCACATGAGTGCTTACCATAGGTGAGTTCACCGGAGAGACCCACTAGAGGATTCAACATAGATGGTAATTCCAATGTCTATGGAAAATCCTTTAACGCATGGTGGTGCATGTGATCCTTAGACTTGAGATCACCAGAGCGTCTTGTACACCAATTGGTGTAGTTTGACACTAGCCCAATGTAGTTTTATTTAGGACTATCAGAACGGTAGTGATCGGCTACAAAGAGGAGTGTATCAAGACTATGGTGGATTAGCATAGGATTCATCACTTCCCGATATGGGAGAAATTATCTCACTGAGAAATTCGGTAAATGGCAACGACACTAAATCTGTGGCCACAGTGAAATTGAGTTATAGCTCAATCTAATCTATTTTGGTCATTGGTCCAATAACTGAATACAAAGAAATCAAGGATATATGAGGTTGACACTATTTTGGTACCTCAACCTTGATGAGATAATGTGTGATAAAGAATTTGATTGCATGATAACCATATCGTTCATAGGTAAGCTGTTTTGCTGAATCTGAATCTATCAGTAACCATGATGTCTTGCCAGAGGCCAACCTTGGTCTGTGTTTAGTGAGACGATTGATTGAGTGTCAATCACAATACTACTTACTACCGATACGATGAGGATCATTTGGGTCACACACATAGAAGACAGATAAAGGATATATAAGCGAGAAGGGCTTTTTCATCTTTTAAGATGAAAGGGTATTTTAGTAATCTCACAGTGCAATTAAACTTGCTGAGATTGTTATTTAATTTCATATGGAAATTTAAAATAAGTGAGATTGTGTATTTAAATATATATATTTAAATGTTATATTATTAATTAATATTGATATTTAAAATAATATTAATATTAATAAATATAATATAAATTCAAATTCAAATTTAAAATTAAAAATACGATGTTTGGAATCACCTTGATTTGGTAATGGAATAAATATAATCTAAATATGGAATTAGTATAAGACTATTCCATATTAGATTAGGGTTTTAATTGTTGCACTATTTAAGTGCAACTTAAAATTAAAACAAATTATTCAATAAAAAATAAAAATCCTAAATACCCTATCTCTCCCTCTCCCCCAAAACTGTGAACTCTCATAAGTTAGAGTAGAATTTTTTAAGTGAAAAATTCTACACAATTATCCTTGAACCAATCGATTTGGCTAGCACATCGAATCCTTTGGTGATCGTCGTCTTGTCTTTGTGTGGATACCAAATGTTCATTCCTATTTTGGAGTGGAAGCAATTCAAATCAATCAAAGGAGCTAGCCTCCAAAACGCTAGTATGAAACTTTTTATTAATCGTTTAATATATATTTCATATGGAAACGATATAAAATGGGTATAAGGATCTCAAATTTTTTGGTTTGTGGCTCTAGAGAAATTTTGTATTCCGTTGTGTTCACTCGATCTGTAAACCTACATGCTCAATATACACTTCTTCCATCAGCATACCATTTAGGAAGGCACCTTTAGATCCATTTGGTAAATCTTCATCCTTAGACAACAAGCAACTCATAACAGCAGTCTGATGGACTCTATTCTAGCCACTAGAGCAAGTGTCTCATGAATATCAATCCCTTCGACTTGAGTGTATCCTTGTGCAAAAAGTTTGGTCTTGTTCCTCACAATGTTCCCAAATTCATTAGACTTGTTTTTGAAGATTCACTTGGTTCCTATAATGTTTATACCTTTAGGCCGAGGAACCAAGCTCCAAACATCATTTATCTCGAACTATTCATACTCCTCATTCATGGCAGCAATCCAACAATCATCCTCCAGAGCTTGTTTTGCATTCTTTTGTTCTGTGAGAGAAACATGTTATTAATTTCATTCAACCTTTTTCATCTAGTTACCATTACCTCTTCTGGATTTCCAATCATAATGGATGGTGGATGAGCTTTCTTAATCCAAAAGGGTAGTTCTTTCCTTGTGGGAGTCTTTCTTTGAGTCATCTCATCAGACAAGTCGACAATCAGTTCAAGTCCTTCTTTAGGAAATTGATCCCTGTTGAGCACCAGTTGTGGTCACATCAAATGCTAATGTCGGCACACTGACTTGAGTTCAAGATCTAGGAGAATTCGATATGGTCACATCATCTTGGCTTGTGGTCACTTCAACAGTTTAACAGTTATATCATCAATTTCATCTTCTTGTGAGAACTGTGAGTAATCTTCTGAATCAAAGAAAACCACGTTAAATGATTCAATAACACGATCAGTTCTCATGTTAAAAATCTTGTAGGCCCTGCTGTTTGATGAATATCCAAGGAACACTCCTTCATCTCTCTTAGTACCAAATTTTCCTAAGTGTTCTCTATCATTTAAGACATAACACCTGCACCCAAAAACATGGAAACATGAAAGATTTGGCTTCTTACCCTTCCAAAACTCATATGGAGTTTGTGATGTACCTTTCCTTAAGAATATTTTGTTGGAAATGTGGCATGCAGTGTTTATTGCCTTGGCCCATAGTCTCTTTGGTAGCTTCTTTGCATTCAACATTACTCTTGCCATCTCTTAAAGAACTTTATTCTTCCTCTCCACTACAGTATTTTGTTGAGGTGTCTTTGGGACAGAAAACTCATGTCAAATACCCTGCATTTCACAAAAATTAGAAATATCTGAATTCTCAAACTCTCTTCCATGATCACTTCTAATTCTCACAACTTTTTTCATAAGACAATTTTATTCCACTTGCAACCTTTTGAAAGGACATTGAAAAGCTTCAAATGCATCAGACTTCTCTTTCAAAAATTCAACTCATGTAAATCTAGAATAGTCATCGACACATACAAAAACATATCTCTTACCTCTAAAACTCTTAGTTTGCATAGTACCCATTAGATCCATATGAAGTGGCTTTAAAACACTAAAGGCAGTCAAATGAGATAGAGGTTTGTGAATACTCTTAGTCTGCTTTCCTATTGGCATGGGCCACATACTTTACCTTTGGGAAAATCAAGTTTGGGAAGACCTTTGACAACATCCTTCTTGGAAAGTTTCACAAGATCTTTAAAGTTCATATGCCGAAGCTTCTTGTGCCATAGCTCAACATAATCTATCTTAGTTCTAAAACAAGAAACTTTGTCAGATAGCAGGCAACAATTACCATTGGACCTCTTCCCTTTAGGCAAGGAAGTATTATCACCATTCAAGAGTTGACATATGTTTTTGGAAAATTGTACAATACAATCCTTATCACAAATTTGACTAATGAGATTTGCTTTAAGTCCCTAAATAAAACACATCATTCAACATTGGGAAGCCAAGAATGTCTATTAAGCCTTTTCCAGGAATCTTACCTCTTTTGCCATCAACATAGGTAACATGGCCAACTCCAAAAAGTTCAACATTAGTCTATAATGCTTTGTTACTTGTCATGTGTCTCGAACACCCGTTACTGAAATACCATTGGTCCTTTTAAAATACAAACAATGATGTATGAGTAACAAGGCAATTAACACTTCACTTGGGTCTCTACATTTTTCTGTTTTTAAAAGCATTTTCTTTTTGGTGTGGTGACATGTAAGACTAGTGTGGTGATAGTTAAGACAAAATATTATGATTTCTAAGACACTTTTTCAAGTAGGAAATGAGTGTAAAGCATTCTTGTCTGATGTGGCATTTCTTTTGACAGAAATGACAGTTGGAGTAAACTTTTTTACCTTCAAGGACTGATCACAACAAGCAACAACAAATTTTGGAGAAGATTCAGATGCTTTGATGAAGGTCGTGACACCAAGCTTGGATGTGCTCGCACCTGGAGTAAATCCCAAACTAGTTTTATCCCTAAAAATCTTTTCTTGACCGAGAAATTCATCAACCTTGTATGAATATCTATTTAATCTTTCAAAAATGGCCTTGGCCTTTTTTGGTTCATTTAAAGCTTGACACAACAAAAGATTCTTGTTAGACAAATCAGAAAACAAGACTATCATTTTATCATTCAAAATTTTCTTATCTTCTACCGAGGAGGATTTCTCAGCTTCAAGAGATTTAATCTTCTTAGTTGCCTTTAACCATGACTCATAAATATTGTAATAAGCCTTCTGTTACTCTTTATAGACATCACATAAGTCATCAGCGGACACACTATCACTTTTGTCTTGGTTAGCCGTAAAAGCCAAAAAGTGTTCATTCTTATTAGGGTCATCTCCCTCACTCTCACTCCCAGTGGCAGCCATGGCTTTACCTTTTTTCTTCATAGTGTTGACAAACTCAGACTGGATGTGGCCATACCCCTCACACTCGAAGCATTTGATGCCTTTGCTTTTCTTTTCACTTCCTCTCAAAAATCTTTTAGAAAAGGCACCCTGACTAGATTGGTCAAAAAAAAATTTCACATAAGATTGTTTCCCCTTTTTGGACACATTTGGCTTTCTCTTATTCTTTTTCAAAATTTTGCAAAGTTTTTTTGTAAGCAAAGCACAATCATCATCTTTAACATCACTAGTAGCAACATCTTAAAGGGGTTTAGAGATTGCCTCATGTTTTAGGGCTAGATCTTTTCCTGATTTCTTCTCCCATCATTTCAAATTTAGCTCAAAGGTTTTCAAATAATCAATTAGCTCATCGAGCTGCATGACATTGAGGTCACGATATTCTTCAAGAGAGGTTGCCTTAGACCTGAATCTTTTGGGTAAAGAGCACAACACTCTCCTAATAAGTTCAAAGTTAGAATAGATTTTACCCAAAGCATAGCACTCATTAGTCACATCACATAATTGGCCATAAAAATTTGCAACTGTTTCATCTTCATGCATGATAAGATTCTCATAGTCAATTACCAATCTTCTAAGGCTAGTCTTTTTCACAATGTTTGTCCCTTCATTCTTTACTTGGAGTTTATCCCAAACGTTTTTTGCAATCTCACAATCAGCAATATTTTTCATCTGGTTTATACTAATAGCATTAAACATGGCATGAAGGGCTTTTAAGTTAAAGTTAGAAGCATCTAACTCAACCTTGGTCCACTATTATATTAGTTTTGGTTTGGTCCCTTCTCCTTCTACACTTCGGGTTCTTTGTTGGATCGTAGGTTTTCAAAAGGCATAGTTGGTTCCCTCTAACATGGGTGGTCTAGAACTGATATGGAGAAGCAAACACAACTAGAACTGATATGGTCACACACAAACATAGAAAACAAGGGTCGTGACTCATAACATAGTCAAACATAGAAGGTCGATGCGGCGACACAAAATAGGTGTGGTCACAAGGTCTGTAGCGAGCAAAAATGCTCAAAAACACAAAAATAACCAAGATGCAAACAAACACCAAAACAGGATTTAAATACAAACAACAAGCAAGGATCAATTGAAATAACTCTTCAAAACATGCTCTGATACCAAATGAAAGTTTTAACACTTTACCAAGTTGATTAAACCTATGCAAAATGGGTTAACTTGTTCATTTTGTGCTTGTGTGTTGGCTTAATCATTGATGGAAGTTATGTGTACAAAGTTAGGGGTATATGTGTAAATTTAAGGTAGTAAAAATATATATAGGGTGTACAATTATTTTATTATTTTGTTGAATAAACTACAGTAGAATATTTGGTCACATGGTATCAGAGCACTGGTCTTAGGGTTTTGTTCTGGTGGCCGACACACCGTTCATGGCAACATTGTTCATGTGACACTATTCACGATTGTTACTTTTTTCGATGACTAAGTCTATCGTTTCTCTTGTTTTTTGATCATGGTTTCCGATGGGTGATCTTGTCTATGAGCTTAGTAGAGAATTCATTGTTGGTTTGATTAAACTATGGCAGTGGAAGGTAAACACATGGTGACTGAAATTTTAGTCCACTCATTTGCAAAGATTACTGCTAGGAAGTTGCTGGGAAAGCAGAATTATGCTCAATGGAGACGAACTATTAGGAGATATGTTTCCAACATTACCTGGGGGATCATTTGACTGGGGATCTGTAACGCCCCACTTGAGGTACGTTGTTATTGTTTCCTTTTTTGCTCTTATTGAGTTGGTTTTGTTGATTTTGTTTGATTGAATGTTATGTTGAATGTTGCCCTGAATTTTGGTGAAAATAGAAGAATTTGAGTGTACCAAGCTTCGCCGGGGGAAGAAGAATCTTCGCCGCGGCGAAGTGGGTTGAAACCAAGGGTGAAACTCTCTGGACAGTTTTGCCGCGGCGACAAAGGTTTCTTCGCCGCGGCGACAGGCCGATTAAAATGTTGAGTGAGTTTTCGACATTTTCTTCCCCAAGGGCTATTTGACCATTCTACCCTAATTAGCAGGAAAAGTGGGGAGTGAAAGTAAGGATTTTTCATGGAGAATATGTTGATATGGGGGTGAGTTTGTAATGAATCAAAGGATATGGATGGAATTTCCATAGAAGAATCAGGGCAAAAAGGGAATGAGTGTGTTATATTTCTTTAAAAGGAATTAGAATCAAAGAAACCCCTCATTCTCTTCTTCTCAAACGCAACTCTTATTCTACTCCTCTCAACTTCTCTTTTCTTTGATCAAGGATTTCCAAGGGATTTTGAAGTGATTTGGGGTATAGAAAAAAACCTAAGGCTTCCTAAGGTAAGGATTTCTCCTTAAGTTGTGTGATTTGTAGATTTTAGTTCATTTTGTTTTTTGAGGGTTTTCATCTTTTGGTTAAGAGTAGAGAGAATAGTCAAGAAAACCAAGTGGAAAGAAGATTTTGAAGTCTCTCCATAGCAAGTAAGTAAAACCCAACCCAAGTTGAGATTCATGAATTTCTTGATTAGGGTTTTAATAGAAAGATGTATGCATTTGATGTGCATGTAATATGCCATGTATGGAGTATAAATGGAGATTTCTATGCTTTGTGAATGTTAATACCTTGCAAATATGAGAAATGGGTTTGATTGGCAAGGTAGTTGAGATGGAATGAAGGGGTGTTATGGAACCCTTTTTGGAAGTGTGTTGTTTGACAGGTTATTATGACTTTGTGAGGGTTTTTCCCCATTTTGGATGGTTAGGAAAAGGTTTAGATTCATGGTTATGATGAGTTTTATAGTGCACATGAGTGTTTGATGAAATGCCTAATAGAGAATTGAGTGTGAGTAATGAACCTTAATTTTTGCAACATTGCATGTTGGCATTTCACAAGGCATTAGTAGAGATAAATCATCATGTGCATTGTTATATGCATTGACAATTGACCTAAGAAAGAGTAGGGAACTTGTGTATAGAAATACCCTATGAGTAGAGGCTTAGTGGGTAAAATTACTCTAAGGGTAGAGAGCATTGAAAAATGCTACAATAGAATGAGTAAGAAGAGTAGTATAGTTGGGATGATGCTTTGTGCATCACCCGACGTTATGGGAATCGGATTGATGCTTTGTGTCATCATCCGAATAGCCTTGGAGAGATGGGTCGATGCTTAGTGATCGTCACCCAATGAGTAATAGGAATGGGTAGATACTTTGTGACCACTACCCGATTAGTTAAGAGATATGTAGGTTGATGCGTTTGATCATCCAAAGGCTAGTAGAAGCGGGTTGATGCTTTGTGATCATCACCCGATAGTGACTAGAGACGGGTAAATGCTTGGTGATCATTACCCAAATTCATGAGGAACGGGTAGGTGCTAGGTGATCTCCACCCGATAGGTAGGAGGAACCGAGTTGGTGCTTTGTGATCCTCACTCGGTAGTCACTAAGAAAGGGTTGGTACTGTGTGAATTCCACCCGATAGCCATAGAGAGTGAGATGGTGCTGTGTGAACGCCATCCGGCCGTACCTCCGGTAAGATGAGGCCATGATGTTATTAGAAACAGAAATAGAAACAGAATTAGAAAAGGAAAGATTAAGAGTCACACACGGGGACAGACAGTTAGAGAGTTTACTTACTGAGCATTATTTGTGCTCACCCCGTTATTTTCCTTTGTGGATGCAGGTTCTAGGTGTTGATGCGGTTGGAGGGGCGTCGGCGCGCGAGGAGCAATAGCTACACTGTTCCCCTTTTTGTCTTTTAAAATGCACTTTTGTAAACAGTAACCTTTGTGTATAAAAGACATGTGAATTGTAATGAAAAGACAATTTGGGCCCAATTTTCCATGTTTAATTGCATGCATTGTACTATTCAGTAGGTGTTACATTTTTGGTATCAGAGCAAAGATTTTGGGATTGAACATGTACTATTCTCATCGCCACGACGTCCTCTAACCGACCGTGTGAGTATTCTTTCCTTACAGTAATGTTTCTTGAGTTCATTAGTGTGATCATTTTGTAGATGAGGCGTAGTTATCGAAATCACGGTAAAGGTGGGGTGATGAAGGAGAACCTTCTAACCCACCGAGTCTACGCCCCCTCCCTTGGATGAAGCTAGAATCCGGGGAATTGTACAGCAAGTTATGGCTGAAACTCCGGAGAGTAGTAACCCCCGTACAAGTACCGTCAGTCAGCCTGTAGAGAGAGGGCAACCGGTACCTCCCCCAGTACCGAACAGAGTGGAACCAATTTACGGTCTTTCCAGTCAGCATCAGCCCTCAGAGTTTAAAGGTACTACAGATCCAGTGATAGCAGAAGAGTGGCTTGGGTCAGTAGAGCGAGCCACGGGTTTATTTCCCATGTCCGACCGGGAGAAGATCCGGTATGCGAGTTTCTTGTTTCGGGGTGATGCCGAATTTGGTGGGAATAATGGAAGAAACTCAGGACGCGACAGTGATGACGTGGGGAGAGTTTAGGCAAGAGTTTGAGGCTGAGTATAGATCAGAGGACCAAGTTCATGAGAAGGTCCAAGAATTTATCAGTTTACAGCAAGGGACTAGCGCTGTGAAAGAGTACTCGTGAAGGCAACGCCCTTGCAAGGTTTGCACCGGGATAGTAAGCACTCCGGCCTTGAGAAGGGATAAGTTTGTGCATGGAAGAAGCCGGAGATAGCCGGGATATTATGACAAGCTCCCACCCCCCTCGGAATTATAGTGAGGCTTTGAGGCGGGCAATGAAGGCGGAGTTTTTGAGAATAAAATTCCCCTTAGGATCCTCGACGGAGGACCGAAGGAGCTACCCTCCGCTCTCAGAGAGAAACATGAGGGTGAAAAAGATAAAGACAGAAGAATCAGAAGAAGAAGTTTCAGTATAGACAGAATAGAAGGAGTGGAAGAATAAGCGACGTCGGACGGAAGGGTTTCCTCCTTGCCCTAAATGCGGGAAGAATCACCCCGGAGATGTCTGAGGGATCAGAGAGTATGCTATAGGTGCCGACAGCCAGGGCACATGATGAGGGATTGTAAAGCTCCTCTTCCACCAACTACTCAGAGTTCAGGAGGTACTGCGAATGCCAGAGTTTTACTGTGGCAGAAGGGGAAGCAGAGGCCAGTCCATCAGCCGTTACTGGTCAGTTATTATTTCATGCCGTCCTTATATGCTTAATTGATTCGGGTGCTACCCATTCGTTTATATCTTATGGGCTTGAGAGATTAGGTTTGAAACCTACTAGAGCGACTCAGCCCATTAAGATAGAACTACCCGATGGGGTTAGTGTTGTGACTCAAGAGATTTTGTTAAGAGAGTCTTTAGTGATCCAGGGTAGGGAGTTAATCGTTGACTTAATAGTTTTTGATATGCCCGACTTTGATGTGATTCTGGGCATGGACTTCCTAGGAGTATGGAGTGAGATGACTGTCGGAAAAAAGAGGCGAGGTTTAACCTCGACAGGGGAGATAAGTTTAGTTTTGGAGAAGGCCATCAGTTGAGCATGCTGATTAGTAATAGAAAGCCAGAAAGATGTGAGAAAAGGGGTGTTCGGGTTATATTGCCCATGTAGTGCAGAGTGGTGATGTTCCACGTTAGAGATTCAGAGGGTGCCAGTAGTTCGAGACTTTAGATGTGTTTCGGAAGAGTTACGGGTTTGCCTCCAGAGAGGGAGGTAGAATTTAGTATCGAACTAGCACCAGGGACCAACCAATATCCAAAGCCCCTTATCGAATGGCCCCAGCTGAGCCCCAAGAATTAAAGAAGCAACTCCAAGAGCTTTTAGATAAGGTTTTATCCGACCGAGTCATTCTCCTTGGGGAGCTCCAATCCTGTTTGTGAAAAAGAAGGACGGATCACTAAGGATGTGTACGATTATAGGGAGTTGAATAAAGTTACAGTGAAGAATAAGTACCCACTACCCCGGATAGATGACCTCTTTGATCAGTTGAAAGGTGCAGCAGTGTTCTCAAAATTGATTTGAGGTCGGGTACCATCAGGTAAGAGTGGCTGAGCAAGATGTGGCTAAAATGCCTTTCGTACCAGGTACGGGCATTATGAATGTAGTAATGCCTTTTGGCTTGACTAATGCCCCAGCAATTTTATGGACTTGATGAACAGGGTATTTCATGAGTACTTGGATCAGTTTATGTTGCTTCATCGACGACATTCTGATTTACTCAAAGTCAAGAGAAGAACATGAGAAACACTTGGGATTAGTATTGCAACGGCTGAGAGAAAAGAAGTTGTGTGCTAAGTTTTCCAAGTGTGGTTTTGTGAACCAAGTGATATTCCTGGGTCATACCGTGTCGAAGGAGGGGATTTCGGTAGATCCGAGTAAAGTGCAGGCAATTCTGGAATGGCAGAAGCCGAGAACAGTGAAAAGAATCAGGAGTTTTTAGGCTTGCGGGTTACTACGGCGATTTGTAGCAGGTTCGCCCAGTTGGCTAAACCGTTGACAGCTTTTACCAAGCAGAAAACTCCTTTTGTCTTGTCAGCAGCATGTGAAGAAAGCTTTCAAGAGTTGAAGAAGAGGTTAACATCAGCTCCTGTGCTAGTGTTACCGCAGGAGGGTGTAGATTATGACATTATACAGATGCCTCTTTACAGGACTTGGTGCGTGTTAATGCAGTTAGGTAGGGTTATAGCTTATGTTCTCGTCAATGAAAGAGTACGAGACCAGTACCTACACATGACCTAGAGTTAGCAGCTGTGGTCTTGCTTTAAAGATATGGAGGCATTACCTTTATGGTGTGAAGAGTATATCTACACCGATCATAAGAGTTTGAAGTACTTCTTCACTCAAAAGGAGTTGATATGGCAGAGAAGGTGGTTAGAGCTGGTCAAGGATTATGATTGTGAGATCAGTACCAATCGGGGAAAGCCAATGTAGTAGCCGATGCTTTGAGTAGAAGGCCCATGTCTTCCGGCTCACCAGGCAGAAGAGTTAATAGAAGAATTGTCGAAGGAGCAGATTGAGGGTGTCCGGGAAGAATTGCCAGCCTTGTGGTACAGTCCTCCTTACTAGAGGAAATTAGAGAAAAGCAAATGGCTGATGAGTGGTGTCAGAAAATAGTTCAGCAAGTGCATGAGGGCAAGACATCAGAGTTCTTTGTGAGAGATGGTGTCCTCTATTTCAGAAATCGGTTGTGCATTCCTCCAAATGGGAGGTGAAACAGAAATCCTCATAGAGGCTCAGACACACCGTACACCGCTCATCCGGGAGCAACCAAGATGTATCAGGATATCAAGAAAGGCTATTGGTGGTCAGGTATGAGAAAGACATTGCAGAGTTGGTGGCAAATGTCTAACCTGCCAGCAGGTGAAAGCAGAACATCAACGGCCGTCAGGGTTGCTTCAGCCATTGAGTGTTCCAGAGTGGAAATGGAGAGATTTCAATGGATTTTTACACGGGTCTCCCCAGAGTGCGAGAAGGATAATGCTGTATGGGTGATTGTGGATAGGTTAACCAAGTCAGCCCATTTTCTTCCAGTAAAGGAAAGTACCACTACAGATAGTTGGCTCAGATTTACCAAGGAGATAGTCAGATTGCATGGTGTGCCCAAGACTATAGTATCAGATAGAGATTCCAGATTTGTTTCAGCCTTCTGGACAAGTTTACAGAGGAGTTTGGGTACCCGCTTAGCATTCAGTACTGCCTATCATCCTCAGACAGATGGCCAAACCAAACGAGAGAACGAATCAGGGCTCGAGGATATGTTGAGAGCCTGTTGCAGGATTATAGAGTATCCTGGCGTGAGATGTACCCTTAGTGGAATTTGCCTACAACAACGTTATCAGTCTACAATTGAATGGCGCCTTATGAGGCTTTGTATGGTAGACGATGTAGGTCTCCGCTTCATTGGGATGAAGTAGGCGAAAGAGATGAGTTGAGTACCGCTCTTGGGCCAGAGATGACTCAGAAACTAGTAGATGATGTGAGGTTAATCAGAAATAGAATGAAACAAGCCCAAGATCGACAGAAGAGTTATGTGACTTGAAGAGGAAAGAGGTAGAATTCCAAGTGGGCGATAAAGTGTTCTGAAAGTTTCCATACAAGCGAGTCATGCGCTTCAGAAGCAAAGGGAAGTTAGCGCCGAGGTATGTAGGTCCTTTTGAGATCTTGCAACGAGTAGGAAAGTGGCCTACAGATTGGCACACCACCTAGCATGGAGAGGGTGACGATGTCTTCCAGTCTCGATGCTACGGAAATATGTAAGGATCCTCCACATCTTGAGCGTAGAAGACGTTGAAGTAACAGAGAATCTAGTATATGAGAACGTCCAGTTCAAATTTTAGATCGAAGGGTTAAGAGCTTCGGAACAAGAGTGTTCCGCTAGTGAAAGTCCTTGGGGGAATCATAAAGTGGAAGAAGAAGCCTTGGGAAGTAGAACGGGACATGCAGAATCGTTCCCAGAGTTATTTGTTGAATCGGGGACGAAATTCTTTTAAGGGGGGAAGAATTGTAACGCCCCACTTGAGGTACGTGTATTGTTTCTTTTCACTCTTATTTGAGTTGGTTTTTGATTTTGTTTGATTGAATGTTATGTTGAATGTTGCCCTGAATTTTGGTTGAAAATAGAAGAATTTGAGTGTACCAAGCTTCACCGGGGCGAAGAAGAATCTTCGCCGCGGCGAAGATGGGTTGAAACCAAGGGTGAAACTCTCTGGACAGTTTCGCCGCGGCGACAAAGGTTTCTTCGCCGCGGCGACAGGCCGATTAAAATGTTGAGTGAGTTTTAGACATTTTCTTCCCCAAGGGCTATTTGACCATTCTACCCCAATTAGCAGGAAAAGTGGGGAGTGAAATGTAAGGATTTTCATGGAATATGTTGATATGGGGGTGAGTTTGTAATGAATGAAGGATATGGATGGAATTTCCATAGAAGAATAAGGGCAAAAATGGGAATGAGTGTGTTTATATTTCTTTAAAGGAATTAGAATCAAAGAAACCCCTCTTTCTCTCTTCTCAAACGCAAATCTTTATCTACTTCTCTAACTTCTCTTTTTCTTTGATCAAGGATTTCCAAGGGATTTTGAAGTGATTTGGGTATAGAAAACAACCTAAGGCTTCCTAAGGTAAGGATTTCTCCTTAAGTGTGTGGATTTGTAGATTTTAGTTCATTTTGGTTTTTGAGGGTTTTCATTCTTGGTTAAGAGATGAGAGAATAGTTAAGAAAAACAAGTGGAAAGAAGATTTGGTGAAGTCTCTCCATAGCAAGTAAGTAAAACCCAACCCAAGTTGAGATTCATGAAATTTCTGATTAGGGTTTTGATAGAAATGATGTATGCATTTGATGTGCATGTAATATGCCATGTATGGAGTATTAAAGGAGATTCTATGCTTTGTGAATGTTATACCTTGCAAATATGAGAATGGGGGTTTGATTGGCAAGGTAGTTGAGATGGAATTGAAGGGGTTTATGGAACCCTTTTTGGAAGTGTGTTATTTGACAGGTTATTATGACTTTGTGAAGGGGTTTTTCCCCATTTTGGATGGTTAGGAAAGTTTTAGATTCATGGTTATGATGAGTTTTATAGCGCACATGAGTTGTTTGATGAAATGCCTAATAGAGAATTGAGTGTGAGTAATGAACCTTAATTTTGCAACATTGCATGTTGGCATTTCACAAGTGCATTAGCGAGATGAATCTCCATGTGCATTGTTATATGCATGACAAGTGACCTAAGAAAGAGTAGGAAATTTGTGTATAGAAACCCATGAGTAGAGAGCTTAGTGGGTAAAATTACTCTAAGGGTAGAGAGCATTGAAAAATGCTACAATAGAATGAGTAAGAAGGTAGTATAGTGGGATGATGCTGTGATCATCACCCCGACCGTTATGGGAATCGGATTGATGCTTTGTGATCATCATCCGAAAGCTTGGAGAGATGGGTCGATGCTTAGTGATCGTCACCCAATGAGTAATAGGAATGGGTAGATGCTTTGTGACCACTACCGATTAGTTAAGAGATTGTAGGTTGATGCTTTGTGATCATCATCAACGGCTAGTAGAAGCGGGTTGATGCTTTGTGATCATCACCCGATAGTGACTAGAGACGGGTAAATGTTGGTGATCATTACCCAAAATTCATGAGGAACGGGTAGGTGCTAGGTGATCTCCACCCGAGTTAGGGGAACCGAGTTGGTGCTTTGTGATCCTCACTCGGTAGTCACTAAGAAAGGGTTGGTACTGTGTGAATTCCACCGATAGCCATAGAGAGTGAGATGGTGCTGTGTGAACGCCATCCGGCCGTACCTCCGGTAAGATGAGGCCCATGATGTTATAGAAACAGAAATAGAAACAGAATTAGAAAAGGAAAGAATTAAGAGTCACACACGGGGACAGACAGTTAGAGAGTTTTACTTACTGAGCATTATTTGTGCTCACCCCGTTATTTTCCTTTGTGGATGCAGGTTCTAGGTGTTGATGCGGTTGGAGGGGCATCGGCGCGCGAGGAGCAATAGCTACACTGTTCCCCTATTTTGTCTTTTAAAATGCACTTTTGTAAACAGTAACCTTTGTGTATAAAAGACATGTGAATTGTAATGAAAAGAAACATTTTGGGCCCAATTTTCCATTGTTAATTGCATGCATTGTACTAGTTTTCAGTAGGTGTTACAGGATCCACCTACGGATTCACTTCCACAAACAAAGAGTGATAAGCAACTAGAGGGTAGTGATACGAGATTAGAAAGTGTAAAAAGAATTCAGAAGAAATGGCTTATGGAGGATGACAAATTGTTTAATCAGATCTAGAATACTCTAGATTCCATAGTGGATGATGTTACTAATCATTGTGATACAGTTAAAGAGTCATAGGAGTATCTAGAGTTCTATATGCTAGTAAACAGAACTTGTCTCATGTTCATGAGCTATTATTGTGGATTTATCGAGCAAATATGCAATAGAATACATTACTTGAATACTAAAAAGAGATGAAGTAAACCTTTAAGAAAAAACAAGCTATATTCTCACTGATTGTAGATGTTGTGCAAATGAAATAACAAGATGAGCAGGTGGTGGTATGTTTTCTGGCTGGGATGAAACTAGAACATGAGATAGTTTGAACATTACTTCTTACCAATGACAAGCTTCCTTCTCTAACAGAGGTTTATGCTTGTCTTCTTCGAGTTAGTAAAGGGAAGGATAGAGGAGCATCTAAAGATAGGGAGACTCTTTAGAATGTTGCTCTAAATCATGCGGCTCTTGCTAGCATGAAGTCTAATAGTTGTAGAGGCAAAAAAGGTGCTAGTCGGGATATCGGAGGTACTCGTGGTAATGGTAATGGTCCTCATATTTGCTTTCATTGTGGTACTGAAGGTCATGTCAAAGGAATTGTTGGAAGTTACATGGAAAGCCTCTAATTATGTTGAGTAATCAGAAATATGCTGATGTTGCCACTCAAGATGGTATTTTACCTACTCCTTCATAGGTTATTATATCTGCAAATGACTATGCTCGCCTCACTCAGCTTGTTAGCCCCAAGTCATCCATTCCATCATCTGCTGCTACATTAACTAAGCTAGATAATCTGATAACTTGTGTATCTACTTCTAGTCGTAATTGGGTCATTGATTCTAGTGCTACGCACCATATGACAGGTGATATAGGTATTCTCTACTCATTAACACCTTATTCTAATTTGTCTTTTATTAATTTAGCTAATGGGTCTACTGTACCGATTATGGGTTATGGTACTACTAATCCCACCAAATATAAGTCTCTTTCCTCTGTTAGTCAAAACACTACTACATTTAATTATGGTGTTTATTTTTTCCCTACTCATTGTATCTTTCAAGATCTTGGGACAAAGCAGATTATTGGTAGGGGTCGTGTCTTAGGTGGCTTGTATGTGCTTGATGACATCTCTACTCCAGTGCCGCCACATGTTGCATGTACTGGTTATTTGTCCTCCTTTCTCTTCCATGGTCGTTCTGGTCATTCTCCTCTTCCAATCTTGAAGAGTTATGTCCTAGTTTAAAGTCAATGTCACATCTTAACTGTGAAGCGTGTAAATTTGGGAAACACCATCGAGTGTCTTCTAGTCCTAGAAAAAATAAACGAGCTATTGCTCCTTTTGATGTTATACATTCTAACATTTGGGGTCCTTGTCCTGTTTTATCTAAATCTGTTTATAAATATTTTATTACTTTTGTGGATGATTTTTTACGTGTTACGTGGCTATATTTTATGAAAAATCATTCTGAATTATTCTCCATATTTTGTGCCTTTTATGCTGAGATACAAAACTAATTTACTTCATCTATCAAAATTTTGTGAAATGATAATGCCAAAGAATATTTTTCTGCTTCTTTCTCTTCTCTTTTGTCCACTAGGTGCATTATTCATCAGTCGTCTTATATGTATACACCTCAGCAAAATGGAGTTGCTGAACGAAAAAATCGTCATTTGTTAGAGGTCGCTCGTACACTTCTCTTTCATATGAAATTCTCTAAAGAGTTTTGGGCAGATGCTATTTCTACTGCCTGTTACTTAATTAATCGTATGCCTTCATCTATTTTGTTTGGCCAAATACCTTACTCCATTCTTTTTCCTTCTCAACCTTTGTTCCCTCTCGCTGCCAAAATCTTTGGGTGTACTTGCTTTGTTCAAGACGTTCGCCCTCATCTTTCCAAATTAGACCCTAGATCCCTCAAGTATATATTCTTTGGTTACCCATGGTATCAAAAGGGATATCATTGTTTTTCTCCTACTTTGGGTAAGTATATTGTCTCGACTAATGTTTCATTCTTTGAAACTATTCCTTGTGTTGATGATTCCATTCCAACTTCTTATTTGATCACTGATGATTTTCTTATTTATACCATTACTTACTATAGTTCTCCACCTCTGTCTCGTCCTCCTGTCACTCAGATATACTCTCGCCACCCTCCACCACAGCAACTGGCACCAGCACTAGCACCAGTATTGGCATCTAAGACACCTGAGACATTGTCCCCATTGCCTGCCTTGCCCTCGCATCCAGATCCTCCTTCTAACCTAGATCTTCCCATTGCTTTATGTAAAGGTAAGCGCTCTTGTACTTATCATATTTCCTCTTTTCACTACTAGAAAAACCCCTTCCTTGACAGATAGAGTTGATAGATTTTCTTGACCGTTTTCAAAAATTGTCAAGAATTGTAATTCTTGACAAATTATTGACAGTTTATGAATTGTCAAAAATTTGAACTAATCATTGACCGTTTTGGATGATTCTTGCAGTTATCAAATGTCAAGAAATTGTTTAAAAATAAATTTTGTAAATCTTGTTCTTGACCGTTGTAGTCTCAATAACGCATTTGATTTAACTATGGGTTTTGGGGTTATGAATTTTTTATGAATTGGGGCTTTATGGGTTATTGGTTTTCATTTTTGTGTGATTTTGGGAAAATTTGTATGCTGTCACGAAATCTCTGGATTTTGTAAGTAGAGAACAAGTTTATTTTCTTCCTTCTGTTTGATTTGTCTTGTAATAGACTTTTGGTTGTTTGTGTTTGTGTTGGTGATGTTGGGTGGTGATTTTTTTGAATGGGATTTTGTCAGTAGAGATCAAATTTTGTAATATGAAACAAAGGGCTGGTTGTTTACTAGCTAATTTATGATCTGGACTGGTGGTACATGTGTACAAATTGCTAGATTTTCTTAGCTGATGCTTCTTTAATTTGAAACTTTTCCATGCTTATATTTTGGGAAATTATCGACGAATTTTGATTTTCCTTGATTACTTGAAAAGGCAAGAAGTTGCAGACCTATGAGGGGGATTTCCAACTCCTCTTAAAGAAAAAAAAAATTGCCAATAATAATAATAATATTATTATTATTATTATTATTATTAATAAAATTTGATGATGATTATTATTCAATTTATTTATTTATTTTTGTTAAAAACTCTTGACAGGTCTGCAACTTCAATACTCACATAAATATTATGTTAGTTGTCTTCTAGGTTGAGTCATGAATGGCAAGCCTACATTTCTCGGACTCATAAATTGCGAAAGATTTTTGTATCTGTGGAAGGGATATATTACCAGGTATGACAATATGGTTTTTACTGTTTTGTGATGTGTGAGCTCCTTGTATTGTTTTATCACCTTATTTATACTTTTGGTGCATACAGGCTGAGGTTGAGGGTCAAAAGATTACATGGCTGCAGCAAGTTTTGCCCGATGATGATGTTGTCTATGATGTGTTGCTCAACTTCTTGGAATTCTACGAGGTTTGCTTTTTCATTGCGACTGATTTTTTTCCTATTCTTCATTGTTGTTTCTCTCAAGATTTGGTGCAATTGAATATCTCAGCGTTTATTTTTCTTCTAGAAATAAAACAATTTTGGGTAGTTCTTTTCAATCAATTTACTTTAGTTATTTTTCTGATTTACTAATTAAAATTTTTTGGGGGTGCAGACTCTCCTTGCCTTGTCAATTTTAAACTCTTATCATTCCATAAATGTTAAATATTTGCCCATTCTTGATCCTCACTTGGAAGCTTCAGCAGCCGGTTTGCTTCCACTCTCTTTCCTTTTAGGGGATTGCTTGTGTGTTTGGGTTCATTCAGGAAAAGTTGCAGCTTCTGTTGGTGCCAGATGTTTATGGTTACATATTGTCATCCAGACCTTTTCTTGATACTTATTAATTATAATATTGTCATCATGTGAATCCTGCAGAACTTTATGCATTGTCAAGATACTTTGATACTAACTATAGAACTGCTGAGCAAATTGAGGAAACTAAACGAGATGAATCTGAACTCAAGACTTGCCCAACTTCAGCATCAACTTCCTTCCATTGAACCTGGTGCACTGATGCAACTTGTTAAAGGTGCTGCTGATGAAAATGAAGAGGATGAAGATACAAAGGAGTGTAAGAAACTCTTAAAGAATATGAAATTCTTCTCGAGTCGTGAGGTGAGATATTGGAGAATGATGTGTTTTACACCAGTGTAAAAGATTCGTTTATCAATTGTTGTGCAATCTTTTGGTCTTTTTGATGCTTTATTTTCTTTTCAGTTCATTAGTATTGGAATCATTTTTTGTATTTTTTCTGTAATATGAAATTAATCTTACCTATGACTAGGTTCCAAGGGAGTCGTTGCTTTTTGTCATCCCTGCTTTTGGTGGTGTTGTATCTTGGAAGAGAGAGGGGGCTCCCTTTGAGAAAGCGGACCTCATCAAGTTGGCCATAAATTACTCCATCATATAAGTTTGTATTGGCTGAATTACTACCAATATTGATATACATATTGAAGAGCATTTATTTGATTGTTATTGATATACATATTGAGGAGTATTTGTTTGATTGTTCTGTGTTGCTTATTGTGTTTATCTGAAATTGTTATCTGTGTTGGTTGTGGAATTCTAGAATTTGTGTTTTGCTGAGATCCAAGTGAGTTGTGATTGAAGGTGAGAACGGGGTTTTCATTAATGTTCTGTGGTTGTATATATACTGAATTTATCTGCATTTAATCTTTTACAGATCCTAGGGAAAGAAGTGTACACAGATGCATAGATCAATGAAGTTAGAGGAGAATGGACAGTGTATGTATCAAACTTTTTTTAGTTATTGATGTTTCATTGATGTCAAAGTGTCAATGACGGAAAAAATATTTATCAAACTTTTGTTGAATGATACACTACTTTCGTTGAATTTTGTTTACTAAATTAATTGAAAGACTGTTGAAAGTTTAAATTTATTTATGAAAATAAACTAATTACAAAAAAAACCTTTGACAATTTTAAGACTATCGAGGATGGAAAATAATAATAATAATAATAATTATTATTATCATTATAAAAAAGACACAATATGTATGAGTTGGCAAATAAAACCATCTAATTCAACACCCCTTTATTCACAAAAATATGTAAAACAATTTTTTGAACCCTTTGATATACCAAAAGAAGAAATAATAAAATTCAAAAATCACAATACTATTCTAAAAAAATTAGCAAAAAACTTAATGAATTAGTACCTTTAAAATCAAACATTAATGTTCTTACAGAATTCGATCCTATAAAAGAATTACATCAAAATTTCAAAAACTTATCTATTAATAAAATGAGAACTAATACGAAATATCCTAAAATTCGAAATCTTTACCCAAGACCTTCCTCTCCAGATATTCAATTTGAAGATGTATAATGGAACATGAATAGATGAATGGAATACAGATGAATTAGCTGAACATCAAATATTAAATGTTTTACAAGAAACGACAATGTCAGCATTAGCCCATAAAGTCCACGAAAATACTGATCACCAAATAGCAAAAATATTAGTTTCAGGATTCATAGGATTGCTAAAAAATTGATGGGATAATGATTTAACAGAAGCTTATCGAAAATTAATATTACATGCAACAAAAAAGATTAGAAATATTAAAACAGAAGGTACAAGTCAACTAGAGTATGAACAACAAGAAGAAGAAGACGCATCCTCTACATTAATCTATGCAATAACTAAAAGCTTTTGGAAAAAATATTCACAAGAATAGAATATAGGAAACCTTATTGGAAAGAAAGGTTCCTAGAAGATCTACCTAGATTATTTAGTCAAACTGTTAAAAATGTATTATATAAAAAATTTGATGGAAATATACCTTATGAAGATTTAACTTATGGAGATTTAATTAGTTTAATTAATTATGAAGCTTTAATAATTTGCACTGATTTAAAATTAAAAGCTAAATTAAAAATAAATTAAAATATAAGAAAACAGAATTAAGTGGATTTTGTAGTCAATATGGTTATGGAAAAATATTACCTCCTTCTTTTATATATAAAAAAGATAAAAAATAAAAACAATATAAAAAACCTTATTAAAAAAGAGATTATAAATATAAACAAAAATCTTATGATAAGCCCTATAAAAAGAAAAAAAAATCCTCCAATAGGAAAATATCTAAAAAACCTATCACATGCTAGAAATGTAAACAACAAGGTCATTATGCTACTAAGTGTCCAATGAAAGATCAAATTAAAAAATTAGAAATAGATTCAAAATTAAAACAAAAATTATTAAATATTATTTAAACAGACACTGAAGAAGAATCTAGTTATAATACAAAAAATGAAGATATGATTTATCAAATTCAAGAAAACTCTTCTGAAATAATAAGTGAGTCTTCACAAGACTCTGAAGATTGTGATTGCATGGGGCCTTACTACTGTGCAATGAAATCAATAAATATGATATCAACATCTAGACTTAAGTCAATAAATATTATTACTAAATCAAAAGAATTTTTATTACATATTATTGATAAAATTCAGGATGAAGATATTAAGAGAGAATATTTATTAAAACTTAAAGAATTAATTTTACTTGAAGAAAAACAAAAAGATGTAGATTCTTATAATTTAAAAGATATATTAAAAAGATTTGATAAACCCACACAAGTTACTCTAAGTGATTTGCAAGAAGAAATCAATATTCTAAAAAATCAAGTTAAAGATCTATAAAAGGATAATTTTGAAATTAAGATAGATTTATTATGCTTAAAAGCCTCTAAAGAAACTATAGGATAACCATCAACCCCAAAATCAAAATTATAAATTATTGAAGAAACCGAAGAATCATTTATCAATGAAATCTCTAGAATTCAATTTCAAAAATGGCATGTTTATATTAGGATTGATATTAATAACAAACTAGATATTATTACACAAGCCTTAGTAGACACAGGACCAGATCAAAATTATATGAGAGAATGATTAATTCCAACAAAATATTATGAAAAAACATTAATTATAAATTATCTAACGCTCACGTATGTATACACAATTTTTGTATTAAAAATACTTTTATTCTAGCAAAAGATTTAGATCAAGATTTTATATTAGGTACCCCTTTATTACTCAAATTTACCCTTTCACAGTAAACAATAAAGGAATTACAACAAATATTTTAGGACAAGATGTAACATTTGAATTTGTTAATCCTCCATTAGTAAAAGATATTAATAATTTAAAAAATATTTCAATATCTAAGATAAATACTATTATTAAATTATAGAGTCTAGAAATTGTTCCTACAAAAGAATGGCTCGATTCCAACAAAATTTTGAATGCTTGCATTATAAAAAAGTGTTTCAACTTTTTACAATAAAATTTAAAAAGTTTCAAAATTATTTTTTCAATGAAATGCAAAAGTCAAAAAAAAATTCTTCTAATAGTCTCTCTCATCATAATAACTTTCAGAACACAAATTTTTTAAGAGAAAGTGAGGAAAAGATGGGCACTCCCATCAAACCCCAAAATAATCCAAAATCAAAAGCATCGTATGCGATGCTACCACCTCAACAACATATTACCCCACAATCAAAACCTTCAAAACCTAATAAACAGAAAACCGTTATTACCCAACCAAATTTGTAACAACTGCTGTAAACTAGTACAATGCATGCATAATAACAATAGAAAATGGGCCCAAAACTTTTCTTTTTATTATAAGTAATACGTCTTTTATACACAAAGAGCATCATTTACAAAAAGCCATTTTAAAAGACAAAAACAGGGGAAACAGTGTAGCTATTTCTCCTCGCTTGTCGACGCCCCTCCAACTGCATCATCACCTAGATCCTGCACCCACAAAGGAAAATAACGGGGTGAGCACAAAATAATGCTCAGTAAGTAAACCCTCTATCTGTTTATCCCCGTATGTAATTCTCTTAATTTGTTCCTCACATTTTCTGTTGTTTTCTACTAAACGTCATGGCCTCATCTTACCGGAGGTACGGCCGGATGGCATTCACACAACACCATCTCACTCTTCATGACTATCGAGTGGAGTTCACACAGCACTAACCCGTTCTTAGTGACTACCGAGTGGGGACCATGAAGCACCTACTCGGTTTTCGTAACTATCAGGTGGAGACCACAAAGCACCTACCCGTTCCTCATGACTTTGGGGTGACGATCACAAAGCACTAACCTGTTCCTAATCACTGTCGGGTGATGATCACAAAGCATCAACCCACTTCTAATAAATGTCGGGTGATGATCACAAAGCATCAACCCCTTTCTAATAACTAACCGGGTGATGTCATCTTTTAGCTTTAATAGGGTTATAATAGTATTTAAAAAAAAAATATTAGCAATGGCCTTTTATATATATTCAGAAAATTTTGGAAGGATTTATATACATGTTCATTTTTTTGCTTAAGAACTAAAATCTTTTAGGACCCCTTTGGTTCACTATTTTTACCCTACCATTTCAATATTCTCAAAATTCAATTCTACTTTATTTAACTCAAAATATTAATAATTACATTTCTCATAAAGATAACTCAACTCAACTCAAGTTTAATTTTTCCAAAATACTATTCTAAAAAGCATCAGAATAGTAAACCAAACAAAGCCTTAATATCCTATATCTCTGTAAAGTTGTCAACTCTAAAAACACTCCAAAAACTAACATAAACATTTTGTATGATTCAAATTCTAGTAATTTTTTATTGCATGATCAATTTTTCATTTAAACAATAGTTAATTACACAGACCTCCTCTAAGATTTAAACATTTCACAGGCACATAGAAAAGATTATTAGGTTAACATCCTACTCTTTTAACTTTCGTTAGGGCTCCATGAGGGTTATCTCACTTACACCCCCTCCAACATACAAAACTGACAATTTTACCCCTTTAATTAGCAACTTACACTCCTTACCGTCAATTTAGAAACTTTTCTTTTTAAAAGAAGAGGTCGTGGTTCAAATGATCTAAGAATGGGGGTTTCAACAATAAGAGATCATCGGAAAACTTCTTTTAAAAAAAATGCAATTTAAAAAATAATAATATTAAATCTTAAACATGTATTATTTTTAAAAACTTTTTCTAATTTTTTTATTATTTTTCTAATTTTAATTTATAATTCTTATTATTTTAAAATATAAGGTCTTTTTTTTTTTTTTTTTTTGGTTTCCCTTAATTAATTCTAACACCAACAATTGATGGTAGGTACGTGGCTAACTATAGGGGTAACTCAGTCATTTTTTTTTTTTATGTTGAAGGGGTGTAAGTAAAAACCCCTAACGGAGCCCTAACTGAAGTTAAGGGAATGGGATGTTTGTGTTAACCTAATGATTTTTTCTATGCGCCTGTGAAATGTTGAAACCTCAGGGGAGATCTTTGTAATTAACTCTTTAAACATTGTAATTTGCAACAATTCTTTAAAATATAAAACTTAGGATAGAAAAACAAAAAATAAAAAGAAGAAGAAGAACCAATAAACAACTCTCCAAAATAAGATTAAACAATAGTTTTGTTTGTTTTTAGGTCTAGAAGAATATGAGACTGAAAATAAAGAAGAAATTATAAGTAATTTTGATAATTAATACAATAAGCTTTAATTTATTTGTAAAATTCTGAATTATGATTAATCTATTTTTTTTTTTTCTAATTTCTTTGTTAACTGTTAATTCAAAGCTTTGAAATAAAAATATGGAGAAAATATATTTTATTACTATTATGGCCTCACTTAGAATAGAAGATGGGGGTTAATGAAGAAAATGATGAGGCTAAAAATCATTTCCCATTAATAAATTAGATTAATATTACGCTGACAAACACTTTTCATTATCATTCTCTCACAAATGTGACATGTCAACTCATAATGGGTCCCGTCTAATCAATCGCCTAACCAAATACGAGCTAACCAATTGCGAGCTGCCATGTCGCGTTTGTAAAAGAAGTTCGTGAGAAGTGTTTGTCAGTCCATGTTTATTCAATAAATTATAATTTCATAAAGATTGAAACTTAGCTTTTTAATTAAAATATTTTCCTTGCTCATTAATACCAAAATACAATCTTATTAAGTGGTATTTTAAGTTAGAGAAATATTTTAGTTTTAATAAAAATTATTATGTGTTCCTTACTCATTAATGACTTGAATCCTCCATTTTTTATTTTTTGAAGAAGGATATTTAGTATGGTTGGAAAGATGTATAATCTTCCAACGGAAATTATCAAATGATATATATATATATATATATATATATATATATAGAGCATATTTATTATGTATTACAGATATTTATAATGATTGATTATATTTAATCTATTATTATTTATTACCTATTTATATAAGGTTACATAAAATACTCACACTTACATAACTGGAACATACCACCAGTCAAAAAAGACACAATATATCAAATAGGTAGCTTTGAATTTATGTCAGATTACTCTATTAAAACAACAGAAGATACAATAATGATAACCGAAGAAAAGGTTGAAGAAATTCAACTTCTTTCTGAAGAAGCAATACACAGACATAGACAAAACAATTATAAATTTTTACACATAGGATTAGTACAAGTAGCAGTAAAACCATTATTTAGATTAGGACAAAACATTCCAATATTAGTAATATTAAGAGACGCAAGAAATTTAAACTTCAATAACTCTTTATTAGCAGTATTAAATTCTAATTTAGAAAGTGGTCCCGTTTATTTTGATTGTTATCCAAACTTTACAGTAGGATTACATGATCCCACAATACTGTCTGCATTAACTATTAATTTAAAAGCTTCTAATCTTACTTATCAAGATAAAGCCCAACCAGTAGCATTAATATATAGGATTTATTACAAAGTTATGAATACCACAATAAGTCCAAGAGCCATTAGGATGTCCCCACCAGGACACACAGTTATTATGGAAGCCGATAAAACAAAACATAAAACCTTTACACCAAAAAGATTAGCTTGGGATGAAATTATCAAACAAACAGATTGGAAATTAGAAAAATTATGCCCTCCAAAATCTTTACATGATCAAAATGATTCTGAGATACAACAAATAATACAAGAACCAGACGGTACAATAAAATTAAAATTTAGAGAAACATCCTTAGAACAAAATCAACCCATAATTACTAACAAAAATCATCACAACCCTAGGATTGAAGAAATTACAACACCTAGCCCTTCGTCAACAACTTCAACAAGTAAATTAGTAGGAGTAAATTATTCCCCTCCTGTACCAAAACCTGCATACGAAAGCACATCAAGTCCACCTAGTTCACCAACACAATCAGAAGTATTAGGAAACTATAATCAAATTAACACAATAACAAAACCTTTTGAAATAAACAAAGAATTATTAAGACAAGAATTCTTACAAGATTATAATAAAGAAAAACGACAAATATTCTTTACAAAATTTAGTCCAGAAGAACAAAATACCCTTAGATCTGAATGGTACAATACACAAGAAAAATTAAAACAAAATATTTATTTCTTTAATTGGTTAGAAAATAGAAAATGTTATCAAGATTTAAGTGAAAAGAAAACTATATTTGTTACCACTAATGCGACAAAAAATTGGCAAACAACAACAAATAAAACTATTACATCTGTCCATCCACCTTTAGAAGAAATTAAAATAGAACATCAACAAGCAGAAATAATAGCATCACCATTTAAGAAAATTAATAGAATTGATGATGATCAAAAGCAACCAACTTTAAGAGACATTAAAAATATTCAACATCAAAACAATTACTCTAATCAAATTCTCCATACCATTAGTCAACAAATGAACAGGATAGAAGATAATACTACCCACATAATTACAAAAATTTCAAACACCCCCGGGAAGGAGATAGTAGAAAATTCAACAACTTCACCAACTTTAGGAAATTCAACATCAACTTCAACACCCCTTTATTCACAAACATATGTTAAACCATTTTTTGAACCCTTTGACATTCCTAAAGAGGAAATTATTAAATTTAATAATCACAACACTATTCTAGAAAATATTAGTAAAAAACTTAGTGAATTATCATCCTCAGAATCAAACATTAATGTCCTTACAGAATCCGACCCAATATAATAATAATAATATTGTACAGGGCGAGTTGGGGACAATTCAGGGCCGAGGCGGGGCGAGGCAGGACCAATCTCGTCCCTTGGCCCATCCCCGAATTCGGGGATAGATTTTATGCCCGAGCACGACCCGAACCCTGAATAATTCGAGGAAACTCTACCCTATTCAGGTCGGGCTAGGCCGGGTCCCCAATTTGGCAAGGATTATGCCCATCCCTATTCTTCGTACCTAACACAGCCAACTACTTCAACACACCCTGAATGATTCATGAGATCAAGCCAATAAAGAAAAAAATTTAGACTTCAAAGAAAGAATAGGGTATTTGAAGAACATATATGATTTCATGCTAGCTAAATACAGACAGTGAAGCGAAGCTTCACTTTAGCATGGTAGCTATTTTCAGCCAAGTTTATAGCATGGTCACTTTTATCAGCCAGGTTTATAACATTATCATTCACAGACTTGTAAACCATATGGTAATAGTTAGTTGAACAACTTGAGAAATCGTATAGATATTCTAAAATGAGAATATAAATTCATATAAAAATTAGAAATAGCCAAACATGAGAAATATAGATATAGGAACGTAAAGGTAAAACCTACAGAAGATTTATGTCTTATCTTGTACTCTTGATAATTTAGAAGGGTACACACTTTTCCCCTTCAATCAATAATAATTTTTCAATCTACTATTATTTTAACTCATAAAACTGTCATAATAGAAGAACAAATTCATAGATAACCTCCTCGGCCTGAATTCCTAAGTAATAAGTAAAACCGTCAAAAAACTTTTTTATTTGTAGACGATAAAATCTATGATTACAATTGTAAGGATCGAATCTTGTGATGCGAGCCATTGACAATCTAGTAGACCTATAGACGGTGCCTTTGCGATTGTGAGGACTCTAGTAACGTTGGGATATCACCGAAATATTCTGAGACCTTGAGGGTAAGAGTACTAGAACTAGTAGGTAATTTTCTCTAATGAGAGGGTTTGCCTCTGTTTATATAGTGAACCCAAGGGGTTTGAATCCTAGTAGAACTTTGAGTCCTATTTAGTAGAGGAGTTCTCCATTTGGAAGGAGATTAGATTTCCTGCGTTTATTGGTTCAGACTTTCCTCTTTGGGTAAGATCTGGGATCTTATTAGAAGAGGAGATTGATTGGGACTCTGGTCCCTATTGTGGACTGTTGTGGGTGAATAGGTCAGACCTAGTTCAACTTAACTTGTACGATGATCTAACTCATTGAGCGGGCAGTTCACAAGGTAACTTTAAGTGTGAGCCCAACCGGAATTGGGCCAAGGCCTTGAGTCGTGACATGTTCATTTTGTTATTGGACCTCGTCAGGTCTAATACAATTTTTAGCCCATACAGTTTGTCCCCCACTTTCTAAGTTAAAGCGTATTTAACTTAGAGAGTGGATTCAATTACTCGTATGCAGGATACAGATGAGTCATTACTCTTGTCTGGAGGATTTGACTTTGTGCGGGTGCCTCGCGGGCATGGAAGATTCGACTCGGACATAGCGATCGAGTCAGATGGGGTAGAGATCACGGAGATCCACCCAAGGTAAATCGGATGAAGGTCACATAGGCGTCCATTTAGCTCGGCTATGTTTTTTGAAATGGAATGTGCTAGCCGAGATGAGTGGAGTACAAAACGATTCATTCAAATCCCAAAGGTTGGGCCATTCGGCACTGCTTCTGCTGTGGGACGATTGTTGGCAATTTGCACGTAGGAAGGTGGCAAGAGCGACTGGCATAGTGGCAGTAACCATGTGTCTTGACTTGTGCGAGTCGCACGTGCGAAGTGTGAGTAGCGGGAAATGAAAAGACTCCGCTTTTTGGGTTCCAATAAGAATCTGCCACCTGTCTTTTTGTAGAAGAGCTCTCATTTAATACAGTGTCTCCCCATTTTTGAATCACTTCGACATTTGTGTTCAAGAGAGAGAATAGAAAAAGAAAACGAGTTTGTTAGAGTGTTTTGGTATTCTTTAACCATTTTCACAGTAAATCTGCATTTTCTGTTCGTTTTTCCACTTGTTTCTTGTTTCCTTTGTGTTTTTGACTGAGTCCTGATCGTTTAGACATCATTTTGGAGAAGTTTGAGTTTGTGTTGAGTTTAGGATTTGAGGATTTGTGAGTAAAGTGGTTTTGGAGGGTTTTGGTGGTTTTCTTGGCGGAAGGCGGTTTCTGGTTTTGTTTTAGAAGAAGGGGAAAAAGGTGAAAAGGGTTTTTGAAGAAGGTTGAGTTGGAGTTAGTTTAGCCGAGCCAATTGGAGGGTAAGATTTAGGAATCCTTTGAGAAGCGAGTAGTGTCAAGCCCTGGGGGCAATTTGCGACTAGTTGTAATGTAGTCTTTTAGGATTAGAGCCGAGCGGTGATGTCTGGGGGTAACGAATACAAAAATGTGCCCACCATGGTGGTGCTCCCTAAAGGCAGTGAAACGGCTCCAACTGGGGGAGTAAATATTGTTTTCCATGCGGGGCACATGCCGAGCAGTCATGGTGTAGAGTCGAGCGACGATGGCTCCAGTAGTGAATTTGAATCAGAGAGTGTGACCGATATGGATCGGGCAAATGGGAGTGAAGCTCCCTCGACCAATGGTGGTCACAGGGATGAGCATAGCCTTTTTGGAGTCGGGATGCTTTTTTACAATCCGCTGTTTAGGCTTGAGCTGGTGGAGATGACGAAGCTCAGGTATCTTATAAAGATACCTGATTCTATAGAGATAAGGGTGTCAACTAGACATGAGAGAGTGGATTGGTTCATGTCGGGCTGGGTTAGTATCTACGTGCAGACTCTAGTAGAATGGATTCATTTTTCCATCCCGTGATTGGTGTGTGAAGTATTAAGCCACTACGACATCGTCCCGAGCCAATTGATGTCGAACGTATGGCGATTGCTCATGTCCATTGAATGTCTATGCGTGCTTCTTTGCATAGAATTCAGAGCAATGAATCTGCTGAAGGAGCACGACAAGGAGAGAGGGAGGTACCTCTTTATGCTCCGACATAGTCGAAAACATTTAGTGATGGGGTTGAAGACATATTACAATAAGTGGGAGGATGACTACTTCTTTGTGAGGGGTGATTTGGTTTTTGGGGAAGGTGGAGCCGAGGGTATTCCGTTCTTCTGGTAGATAACATGTGAGTAAACTTTGTTTTGGATAATTGTTGGTGTACTGAATCTCATTGTTTTTTCTTTTGCAGACTTGAACTACAACAAGGCGTTGTTGGGACTTCAAGCTAAAGAGAAGAGCCGATCCATTCTCGCGTTCCCAGAAAAAGAGAGAAATTATTGCCAAGTGTTAGACGAAGCAAATCTGAGAAGGAGTCACTTGTGGGGGTATGTAATAGCCACTTTCTACTCAAATACTCATAATGAAATACATATAAAATAATATAAAGAAATTGGGCCCAAAATTTTCTTTTTATTAAATATATATATATATTCTTTACAAACCTATATATTTTTACACAAAATTATAATGTGTACAAAAGTCATCAAAAACATAATAGACAGTGTAACCGCTTCTCCTCGAGTGCCGACGTCTATCCGACTGTGTCCTCACTTAGATCCTACAAAACATAGGAAAACAATGGGGTGAGCACTAAAATAATGCTCAGTAAGTAAATCCTTTACTCATCTATCCCCGTAACTCTCTCTCTCTAATTCTTTCCTTACAACTTTCCATTCGATTTCTCTTTGGTACTTCTCTCTCTCTTTCTCTTTCTCTTAGAACTCTTTTCTAGTAACTTTCTTTAGTAAGTCACGGCCCCATCTTACCGGGGGCACGACCGAGACTCGCTCCCGCTCTACGTGACCTATACTCGTTCTAGCCGATCAGACTCGGTTATACATGGATTCGGAACCCTTGGCCACTTGAGTGTATAATCTCTCTCTCGGGTACTCGGGTATAGCCCTCATCCGCATGCACTCTCAGGGGCTACACCACTTTTCTATCTCATACTCGTGCCGCTCTCTCAATGCGGCGTACATGCGGGAATACTCTACCCATTACTCACGGGTTCCCCATCGCATAACCTACTCTATTCTCTTTCTCTTAACTCTTAAAGTAGTTTATACTCAAATTCTCTACTATGTCTCAAGCTACTTCTTAAGTGCATAAAAAAAAATGCGTATGGATAGCTCATGCTCACTAATGCACTTATGAAATGTCAAATACAAGATTTCCTCAAAACAGTCATTCTGCACAGGTCACACTAAAAAGACCATAACTTGCGTTATACACCTCAGATTGCTACGATTTTGATCTCGTTTTAAAGCTTAGAAACAGGGCTATAACTTCTATGTTTTGGTCTCAGCCTAGTTCAATCCGTAAGATGCCCAAATATTACTTAGAAAGTCACGGCAGTGACAGGGCAGATTTCACTTAGGCATTTCATCAACCACTTCATGTGCATAAAAACACTCTACTAAATTTACTACTATACTTCATTCTCTAGCCATCCAAAATGGGGGAAAACTCCCTCAAATACTCATAATCCCTATCAAGAAAAGCACTTCCAAATAGGTTCACACAACATCTCTCAAACTTCATCTCAAATTCCATTTCTCAACACCTATTAAAACACTTCTCATATCCAATATATTCAACAATCATACATCACTACAAATCTCATACCATCTCATCTTAACAAATATAAAACATACATATACATACTCAAACTCTACTCAACTAAATTCTCAAATATCAATTTAGTTAGGATCTACTTACCTTGTGAAAAAGTGACTTCTCTAGCACTTTTCCTTTCCTTTGTTGTCTTGTCTCCTCTCTACAACTCAAAACAACAACAAGAACAATAACAACCAAATAAGACTTCACTATAACTAAAAGAAAACTCACATCTAAAGCATGAATCCTTACCTTAGGATGCTTTAGATGAAATCTCTACTCAAAATTACTCAAAAGCTCTCCTAAATCCTTTAGAAATCTTGGAAGATTGGATGGAGAAATTGAGAGAAATTAGGCAAATGGAAGAGGCGGTGGAAATGAATGAATAAAGGGTTTCTCTACACTTTAACTCTTTTTAGCTCATATTATAAGCATCCTTTCCCATTTTGCTATTGCCTTTCCTTAGAAATTTCATCTATATCCTTTGATTCTTTACAAATACACCCCTATCCAAACACAATCTCTACTAAATTTCCTTACATTTTACTCCCCACTTTTCCTACTAATTAGGGGTAGAATGGTCATTGTGCCCCAAAAGAAGAAGTCTCTAGAAAACTCAAGAAACTTTTTAATAGGCTGCTCGCCGCGGCGAAGAACTTTCAGTCGCCCCGGCAAAATAGGGCAGAACCTACCCGTGGGTGTAGCTCCTCCTCGCCACGGCGAAGCTTCTTCTTCGCCCCGGCGAAGAAGAAGTTTCGCCGTGGCGAGGAGGAGCTACACCCACCCGGCGAAGAAGAAGTTTCGCCGTGGCGAGGAGGAGCTACACCCACGGGTAGGTTCTGCCCTATTTTGCCGGGGCGACTGGCGAAGATTAGATTTCCAAACTTCACCAAAACTCAACTAATTTCAAGGCAACATTCAACCAACTCAACATACCATGATAACAAACAAACTCAATTGAAACTGAAACAGTAAACTTTTAACTAATACAGCAAATCTTAAATACGTACCTCAAGTGGGATATTACATAGCACGTCTTCGAAGTGCAGCAAGGTACTTTAATTCTGCTTGAGAACTTGTTGTTGTATGTCTTATTGGTTCGGTATAGCAACTCATCATCTTTGGTAGGTCTATTTGTCACTCACTAACACATGAAGAATTGTATCTTGCAGAGGAGAGGATGACGAATGAGTTCAAAGTTCCAACCATGAAGGAGATCAAGGAGAGATGCCGAGTCGAGTCAGCTAGGAAAAGGAAAAGAGCAGAGCAAGGTGGAACTTCCTCGACTGCTATTGATGTGAGTTCGAGCCTTTCTTCTCCACCTATTCAAAAGGTGGTGTTGACTCCAATGGTTTTGGTGTCGGATGACTATAGCTTGAAGATCTTCATCTCGTCTGATGCCTCGGCCTATTTTAATTCTTCTTTTGTCGTATCTGTCCTGGAATCCTTCCTTTTTCCTAAAGAAAATCATCAACTTGGTTGGATCATCTTGGTGTAGGCGGCTTAGTTGACCATGACTTGTCTTTTCTAGGTATCTGAGAGTTTGTTTTGTTCATATACTGCTTAATTTTATACTTGGTTTAATTTCTTGCTTTCTCTTTGTTTGTAGGCTCTTTCTGGGGGTGCCCATATTCAAAAGTTAGTCACCTCATAGGAAAGGAGAAATAAAGACATGGAGCGGTGTGACAAGGAGCTAGCTTATTCCAACTCCGAGTTGAAGGCAAGCTGCATGCCGAACAAGAGAGGGAGAAAGAGTCCAAGAGGATCCGTGCGGATCTCACGTACCAACTACAGAAGACCCAAGTCGAGTGGGAGGTTGATAGGGCTTCTTTGATTAAGAGGCTATAAATTGTCTCTATAGAAGCGGTCTTGAAGACTCGCTCGGAGTTAATGGAAGAGTTTAAAGAATGGAGGCAAGGCGAATGGGAGTCGGATGAAGATATTGTAGAGTATAAAGCCTCCCTTATCGAGCAGGGTATTAGATCCGAGCTGGGCGATTGTGGTGCCGAGCCTGTCATTTCCAAGGCTAGTCCAAAGGAGCATGGGGAAGGGTCGAAGGAGCAGCAGAAGGAGCTAATCGTGCCAAAGGATCAACCGATTGGAGATGGCATAGGGCCGAGCGGCAAGCAACAGGAAGGCGTTGAACCTTAGTCAATGTTTTTCCTTTTCCTTTTTTGAAGACTTTTTCCTTTAATTTCTGTAAGTGCTGAGCGCACAAAATGATGAATTTTGCCTTTGAGGCATTTATGATTTTAATGATGGGGGGCTCGACCTTATTTGTTTTCTTCTTTGATGTTTATTTTTCTAAGTGTTGCAATTGTTTGTGATTTAACCCTTGAGGCCTTGATCATGTGTGGAGGGGAATGTTCCCCTCAGCCCTTGGGGCGTTTATTTTAGGCAAACACTTGAACATACTCAATAATACTTCAATTCATTAAATAACAAAAAAATAATCTTGTCTTGGAGAAGAATTAACTTGAGATATACTGGGGGGAGTGGACAGGCCCACCCTGTCACCCATTATAAAGAATTCATAAGTACTACATGTGGTAGAGCCGAGCCAAATGCTTTTAAAAATGGTAGGCTTTTAGATGGATGGTGTTCTAACTATTAGTGTGTTCTTGCCTTCTGGTTTTTGTAGTTGATAGGCTCCTTTCCCGAAAACTTGGTGATCTTGTAGAGGCCTTCCCATGTGGGACTAAGTTTACCAGCTCCCAATACTCTTGTGTTCTAGAACACTTGGCACAAAAGCACATATTTTGCCTCCTCGGGGGTGACACACTTGAGGTATAGTCCTGAAAACGATGTTCTGAGTAGGCGACTTTCATGGATGTGAGTCGAGCTGCCTTGGCTTTCAGTCGTCATGCTTCGTTCTTGTTTGCTAGGAGTTCATCATTTGCCAAATAGTGGAGGATGGTTGTCATTCAGTGATATCTTGATCGAGCCATCCCCAATGGCTGGTGCTTAGAGGTGAACCAAAGGAATCGTTGTTAGTAGTATGGTCTTTAAGCCGAGCCGAAGTTTGCTAGAGCATCTGCATGTGTGTTTTTGGTCTTGGGGACTTGGGTGACGGTGACCTCCTCGAAGGATGATTGAAGCCTCTTGGCTAAGTTGAGGTATGAGGTCATCTTAGTGTCTCGTGCTTGGTAGGAGCCTTGTATCTGATTCACCACCAGCTGTGAATTAGACTTGACTTCCAAATTCTTAATCCTCATTCCTTTGGCGAGGGAGAGGCCAGCTAACAATGCCTCATACTCGACCTCGTTGTTAGTTGCCTTGAAGTAGCACTGTATAGCCTGTTGCAAAATATCTCTTTCTGGGGAGGTGAGGACTAGTTTTAATTTGTTGCCATTGATTTTGTTTGAGCCATCTATTGATAGAGTCCACTTGGATGATGCATGGTCTATCAAACACAAGAGCTCCCTCTCCGCTTGGATAGAAATGCTAGGTGCGAAATCGATGATGAAGTCGACTAGCACTTGAGACTTGATTGCGGTACGAAGTTGGAAGGAGACATTAAACTTGCTCAGCTCTACTGCCCATTAAATGAGCCGACCCGAGAGATCTGGCTTGTGGAGTATCTTCTTTAGAGGATAGGAAGTCAAGACTATGATCAAGTGGCATTGGAAGTATGGCATTAGCTTCCGTGCGGAAGTGATTAGGGCGAGTGCCAGTTTCTCAAATTGGTTGTACCGTGTTTCTACATCGAGCAGGGATTTACTATGTAGTAGACAGGCAACTGCTTTCCTTTTTTCCTCTCAGATCAGCACGATGAATGTGGCGAATTTGGACACTACTAGATAGGTTAAGAGTCGTTTCCCTATCTTTGATTTGGAAAGTAATGGAGGTAATGTTAAATACCTTTTCAGATGAACCAATACCTCTTTGCATGTTATAGTCCATTTGAATTTCTTTGACTTTCTGAAAGCAGTGAAGAAGAGGTGGCACTTCTCCACCAACTTGGAGATGAACTGGCTCAACACTATTATTCTCCTAGTGAGGCGCTGTACATCTTTGATGCAAGTGGGAGATGGGATGCCTAAGACTGCCCTAATCTGAGTGGGAATAGCCTCGATGTCGCGTTGTGTTACATGTAGCTAGAAATTTGCTAGACGATACGTCAAAGAAGCATTTGGCGGATTCAACTTCATGTTGTATTTCCGTAGTACCTCGAAAGCCTGTCAAAGGTGGTCAAGGTATTGCTCGGCAATCAAGGACTTTAGCAGCATATCATCGATGTATACCTCCATGGAGTCCCCTAGCAGGTTAGAGAACCTTTTATTAACAAGTTGCTTGTGGGTGGAACCAGCATTCTTTAGGCCAAACGACATCACTTTATAACAGTAAATGCCTTGTTCGGTGATGAACGCAGTCTTCTACTGGTCGTCAAGGTGCATCAATATCTGATTGTAGCCTGAAAAGGCATCCATGAAGCTTAGTAGCTCATGCCCGACGGTGGCATCCACTAACATGTCTATGTGGGGGAGTGGGAAGGAGTCCTTGGGGCAAGCTTTGTTCAAGTCGGTGAAATTAATACAAACTTTGCACTTCCCATTCTTTTTCTTGACTACCACTACATTCGCCAACCAGTTTGGGTAGTGAACTTCCTGAAGCGAGCCATTGCTTAGTAGTTTTTCCGCCTCCTTATTGATCATCTTGTTTCTCTCGGGAGCAAACTTTCTTCTCTTCTGTCTTACGGGGAGTAGTCCAAGTCAGTGATCAGTTGGTGCATTATAGCTTTAAGATTGATCCCCGTCATGTTGGAGTGAGACTAAGCGAATGAGTCTAGGTTCTCCTTGAGGAAATCGATAAGCTTTTCTCGGATGTTAGGTGAAAGTTGGGCTTCAACTTGCATCTTTCGGTCTGGGTGCTTTGGGTGTATTTGGACCTCGTCTAGCTCCTCCATAACTTGTTGGTTCGGTTCAGCTTCTCTAGCCAGATGGGACTGTAATTGCTATATGGTGCCCCGCTTTGTCTTAAAAGCGTTCTGATAACAATCTTTGGAAGCCTTCTGATCTCCCTTTATCTTTTTTATGCCCCACTTGGTAGGGAATCAGATGGTCTGGTAGCAAGTGGAAGGGACAGATCGCATGCTATGAATCCAAGGTCAGCCGAGGATTACGTTATAAGGGGATGGGGTATCCAGTATCATGAAGGTAGTCTGATGGTTGATCTCTTCGGCATAACTATCTCTGATGGTATATTTTTATTCTGAATTGAATCCGAAAAGGAGAGTTGGGTGCCAATTGATGCTGGATTCGTCCAGTCCCATGACCTTAAATGCTTCAAGAAACATGATGTTAGCTAAGGAGCTAGGGTCTACCACGCTTCTCCTGACAATAATGTTGGCAACCTGGAGGGTGATCACAAGTGCATCGTGATGGGGATTCAGAAGTGCTGCTGCTTCGTTGTCCACAAACACTATAGTCAAGTTGGTAGCTTTCTATAAGGATGGCTTAGAATGATGGATCTGTGGGTTGGCTGTGGCTCGGGCATAGCGCTTTGTTGAGGAGTAGCTTACCCCATTTGTTTCTGATCCGCTTGAAATAACACTGCATAGTTTGTCTACAGGTGAGGCTTTTAGTGGGGGCTTGATTTGGCAATCTTTATTTGCCACGATGCTTTTCCCTTTGTCTAACAGGAAGTCGTGGAGGTGACCCATTTTTAGTAGTTCCGCTTCCTTGAGGCGAAGGGCAATATAGTTGGCGGTGACATGGTTGTGGTCCCTATGATACTCACACCATTTGGTGTTGTCTCGCTTGTCTTTGGCGTGTTTCAGTTTAGCCAGCCATCTAACTACATTCCCTATCTCTTTCATCATGGCTACCACTTCCACTGTTTCGATGTTCAGGTTGTAATCAGGCATCCTGTATCTGTTGGATCTGTTGGAGGTACCCTCGCTGGACCGAGCTAAGCGGTGCTCTAGTTGTCGCTTGTTATCACGTGTCGGAGCCCTTCTTACTGTGTATGGGTAGACTATCCTTGTGTCATGGCGTCTGTCAGAGCGACGGGAGCGATGATCATCATGGGCGTTTTGCTTGGCCCTATGAACTTCGTCTTCCTCCCACCTTATTTCAATCTAACCGTGGGCTAGTGCATCCTCCATGGTGTTGTAGTTGAACTTGGTGAGTTCCTTGTACAACTCGCCATTTGGGAGGAGTCTTTTCCTGAAGGCATCCACCGCGGTCTCTTGGTTGCAGTAAGGAATCGAGACCTTCTCACGATTGAAGCATCCCACATAGTCTTGGAGCGGCTCATTACGATGTTGCTAGATCTTGTAGAGATCGCCAAATAGTATTCCAGTTTTTTGCTGCTGGCGAATTGCTCCATGAAGGTGTCCATGAGCTGGGTGAAAGATGCGATTGAGTGATTTGGGAGGTTTGTGTACCATTGAAGTGTTGGTCCTACAACGTTGGAGTCAAAGCTCTTACACATGCATGCCTCGCAAAGGTCTCTAGGTATGGCAACGACGAACATTCCTTATTTGTAGGAGGCTATATGGTCTTTTGGGTCGGTGGTTCCATCATACAACTTCATGTTGGAGAAAGTGAATTTGCGCGACACTTCTGCTAGGGAGATGTTGTCTATGAATGGTGACTCGGCATAGCTTTGGGGTTGGCTCTTTTTTAGGGGTGTTGGTACACTTGGGATGCGTTGGATCATGGCCTCCATCTCAGTTAGCCACTTGGTAAGTGTTTGTTCGAGGGGTGTGGCCACAGGGTTATAGAGATTATTCAGGAATTGGGAAAATACTCTGGGATTGATATGTATCGTCGAGCGGCGTGGGAAGCTTTGCTGGGTTATGTCGGTCTCTAGGTGCATGGGATGTGTTTGGTGGGTAAAAATGGTGTTCAACAATGTGGGTAAGGTAGCTTGTGCAAGTGTTTCAGAGGCCGAGTGAGTGATGGGTGGAGTGGTGATGGCTCAGTTCGGTTCGGTTGGTGGCATAGTGGTTGTTGGAGCTTCAAGATGAGGGGGTCAGTGGAGACACCATTATCTGGGGTGAGGAATAGCTGTCTAGGTTGAATTGGGTGCCGGGAGGAGGATGCGTGATGTTGGTTAAGAGACCAATCTAAAAAGTAAAATTGGGTTACCTTATCTTGGAGAGCTTGGTTCTCCACGTGGATGGTGGCTTTCTAAGCTTCCAAGGCTTGATACTTGTTGTTGTTCTCTTCCACCAGTGTGGTGAGAGCTGTAATCTGTGCCGCGACATTAGGCACAGGGTTTCAATGTTGTGGGTCATGATAGTGAATGGGGAAGGAGGAGCAGTCTTAGCAGGTCGTTCTGAATTGAAAAATCTTCAAGGCCCCATAGTGGGCGCCAAATTGTAGACGATAAAATCTACTATTACAATTGTAAGGATCGAATCTTGTGATGCGAACCACTGACAATTTGGTAGACCTGCAGAGGCTGCCTTTGTGGTTGTGAGGACTTTAGTAATGCCAGGATATTACCAGAATATTCTGAGACCTTGAGTGTGAGACTATTAGAACTAGTAGGTGATTTTTTGAATGGCTAATGAGAGGGTTTGCATTTGTTTATATAGTGAACCCAAGGGGTTTGAATCCTAGTAAGACTCTAAGCCCTACTTGGTAGAGGAGTTCTCCTTTTGGAAGGGGATTAGATTTCCTACTTTTATCGGTTCAGGCTTTCTTCTTTGGGTAAGATCTGGGATCTTGTTAGAAGAGGAAATTGACTGAGACTCTGGTCCCTATTGTGGATTGTTATGGGCAAATAGGCCGGACCTAGTTTAGCTTAACTCATAGGATGACCCAACTCATAGAGTAGGCAGTTCACAAGGTAACTTTAAGTGTGGGCCCAATAGGAATTGGGCCAAGGCCTTAAGTCGTAACATGTTCATTTTGTTATTGGACCTCGTCAGGTCCAATACAATTTTTAGCCCATAATTATTCATTTCAATCAACAATAATTTTTCAATATACTATCATTTCAAGTCATAAATCAACTGTAAGTAACCAAGATTTAATAAAATTAAAAATTATAAAAAAAAAAAAAACACAAACCAATATTAAAAACAAACAGTTAAAGTTCATGCTAACCTTGGATTTTGACTTTTTGGAAGCTTTCTTATCTACTTCTTCTTTTTAGCATCTTGATTCTTCCAACTAAAGCAGTAAGTAATGAATGTTAAAACCAAAACAAATAAAACAAATTTATATATAGTGTTGAGATGGTAAAACCAACCTAAACAAAATGAAGATAATGTTTGTTAAACAACCTCAAAGTCTCATTCACTTTAGCATGGTCACTTTTTTTAGCCAAGTTTACAACATGATCATTTTTATTAGCCAAGTTTAGAGCATTACCATTCACAGAGTTGTAAACCATATGGTAATAGTTGGTTGAACAACTTGAGAAATCATATAGATATTCGAAAATGAAAATATAAATTCATATGAAAACTAGAAATAGCCAAACATGTGAAATATAGATATAGGAAACCAAAGGTAAAACCTGTGGAACAGGTTCCTCCTACCCCACAATTCAGCAGAGATCTAGCCTAAAACATTGAGCACATAAATGAAGCTATATTATGTAAATTTCAATGAAAACTACGAAGAAAACATATTTACATCAATGATAGATAGACATATGGTCCACACAAATCAATATATTACCATCCAACATTATTGTAATACTTTCTCTCTAGCTAGTATACTCTGAAAATAAACAGTATTATAAGAATATATATATATATATATATAGATGAGTGTGAAATAATGGGCCATATCTAATTTTTCTTTATATACAAATCTTTACATAATATAATAAAGTCACAAAACAGTAACTCGATAGTGTTGCCAAACCCTTCCTCTTCTTGACGTTCTAAGCGACTGCATCTCACCTACTACCTACAAAAACATTGAAAACAACGGGGTGAGCACTAATTGCTTAGTAAGTAAACCCGCTATGCTACCCTTCTCTCTCCGTTGCTTAAATTCTGAATTTCTTTCCTTAAATCACACCTCTCTATTCTTCTATGTTCCTTGTATGTTCTTTCTCTGCTTTTTCTCTGCTTTTTCCTCTATTTTCTCTCAATTTCTAATTTCTCACTACTCATGATAGTAGGCATGGTATCATGCATAGGTATAATGCAATGCACAAATGCATAGGATGTGCATTTTCTTTTCTGTTTTTTCTATTTTCTTATTCCATTTTCTATTTCTTTTCTCTGTATTTCTTTCTATGCTTCATTTCTTTCTTTTCTATTCTTTCTTTTCTTTTCTTTTTTTCTTTCTCTTCGTTCTTCTCTTTTCTATTCTTTCTTTCTATTCTTTCTTTTCTTTTCTTTCTTTCTTGCCGACCGGACTTGGTTGAGGCATGGATTTGGAACCCTAACCGTGTGAGTGTATTCTCTAATTCTAGGTAGAATCCTCATCCACATGCACTTCTAACGGACTGTACAATTCTTCTTTCTGATTTTGAGGCCGCTCACTAAAGGCGACGTGCATGCGGGGCTATGTCACTCACAGATTCCCCATCGCAACAACCTTCTCTTCTTTTATCTTTTTACACTTCTTTAAATAAAATTTCAGATTTGAACTTCTTCAATATTCTTATTTCTTTCTATTTGCTCTTTAATGTTCTTTAATGCTTTTTAATGCTCTTATGAGTATGTATGCATGTAGATGGACTCATGCTTATTATTCTTTCTAAATTCACATGTTTGGATGCAATAATGCAATATGGAGTGTAAACATATCATTCTCTACCATCTACAAACTCATCTCAAGATAACAAAAAATCATACTCATACATGCACTTCTCTTTGACATTTCATCAAACAATTTATGTGCATACACAAGTTCTAAATTGGCTACACTTCTACTTCTCTTCTAAGCCACCAAAATTTGGAACAAAATTCTCTAAGATTAACGCCAAACCTGTCCAGGATATACACTCCATAAATTCTACTCCAATTCTTCCATAATTCATCCAAACTCTCATCAAACATCAAGTATACAAGCACTACTTCTCATGGATAAATTCTAACAATCATTCAACATCCATTCCATCAACAATTCTTCACATATAAGCACATACATGCATAAAAGAAATTCTCTACACAATATTACTCCAATCATAACTAGAGTTAGATTTACTTACCTTAGATGTGAGCAATCCAACACTTTAGTAGTCTTCCTTAATCCAACCCTCTTTCTCTTAAATCCTATAAACACAAATCATAAGAATTTAACACTTTAAAAATTAAAACTCATATCTTAGTGCAAGGATCTTACCTAAGGATGCTTGAGATTGAAATTCCACTAAAAATAACCCAAAATCTATGAATTTCCCTTGAAAAAGAATTGAAGAAATTGAGAGAATTTGGGGATGAAGGTGGCGTGAAAGAGGAGAGGAAATGGTTAGGGTTTCATTCTTCAACTCTTAATATAACAAAATATTATTTATAGTTTCCCATTTTACCCTTGCACTTTCTATGAAATTTCATCTATGTCCCTTAGTCAATTACCATAATGCCCTCATTTTTATTGCATTCTCCATGAAATTCTATCTCTTTTCACTCCCCACATTTTCAACTAATTATCAGTGAAAAGACCATTTTACCCCTAATGAAATTTTAAGGGATTTTCTTCACACTTGTTCAAGATAACTTTAACAAAATTCAACTAAGTATAAGGGCATAAGTGAAGCTATGTACCTCGATGTGGGCGTTACAATTATATTCCTAAGTTTTTGCCCTCCACATGCTATTCTAAAATGCATATTTCGATGCAATAGCAGTCCATCAAAATAGATGTTGAATAACACTAATTGAAGCTATATTATGTAAATTTCAATGAAAACCTGCAAAATATAATACTTGCGGAATAGGTTCCTCCTCCACCACAATTTTGCAGAGGTCTAGCCTAAAAAAATGAGCACATAAATGAAGCTATATTATGTAAATTTCAATGAAAACTATGAAGAAAACATATTTGCATTAATGAGAGACAGAAACTTACATATGGTCAATACAAATCAATATTACCATCCAACATTATATTCCTAAGTTTCTACCCTCCATATGTTGTTCTGAAATGCATATATCGGTACAATAGCAGTCCATTAAAATAGATGTTGAATAGCACTAATTGAAAACCATTTTGTCAGTTCGAGGGCTTAGCAACTCCTTTCCTTAAATAACCTTCCAACAGATCAAAGATTTATCAAATCAGATCCGTTTGATATTTTCAAACAATTTTTAAAAAATAAAAAAATCAATAAAATCCCACAACACAACACACATAATGTCACATTTTTCCTCAAATTTCTCACCATCCAAACACTAATAAAGTAAAAAAAATTAGTAAAACGCCACAACACAACATATACAATGTCACATTTTTCCTCAAGTTTCTCGCCATCCAAACACTAATAAACAAAATACAAACGAAAACAGAACAAAAGAAAAGAAATTACCAAGTCCTAGCTCAGTCTCTTACCTTCCACTATACTTTGACTGTGATTTTGTATAAAAAATTAACCCAAAAAATCCCCAACAAAAAACAGATAAACAAATACTCGGGAGATGGCTCCCGGTCTGATTGCATGTCATCGACTCTCCATCATCGTCGCGGTAACTACACGTCCAATTCAATTCGATCAGCTCATTTATCAAAGAAACCTTAGCTTTCAATACAAATAAAAACCAAGAAAAATAAGAAAAAAAGCAAAGAGAAATATAGAAAAATTACGGTTCTCTTATTCAGTTCAGATGTGGAGAAGCAAAGGTAGAAATAAGAACGACTCCTCTTTTAGCCAATTTGAAGCGTTTGTATGTGAACGTGAATGTGAAGCATTTGTGTTCATGTAAAATTAATCAAGTTTTAATTAGACCTTTGAATGTCCAATATGTGTTTGTAACACTAAAAAATATCAAACACCAATTACATTAAGCCACATGTAACAAAAAATCATATACATCCACATGTCCACATCATCACCAATCACATGCAGTTAAATGTAAAAATACCACATCATCAGCAATCACATGTAGCCACATGTTGGACAATCTTTCAACATGTCAAAATGAAGTAATTCCAAAGCTTAAAAAATCCTACATGGCAATCAAATAGGGTATGCCTTAGGATTATATAAATATGTAGATAGACGAGGCAAACTGATTAATCATCCAATTACTAATTTATTTTTATTGTTGTTATCTTTTTTTAAGTGAGATGATAATTAGTATTATTACATTATGTTGCAGTCCACATAGAGTTGCACTCAATAAAAATCCGATCGTGAGGCGTGAGGGTTTCAAATTTCCATTATGAATCAATGACAGTGCACTGCATGGGTTATAAACTTGTATCAAAGCAAATTAAACTCCATAATTAATTTATAAATTGGTAATTCTAAAGCTTAATTTCTTTCATCATCCTTGAAACTACAGAGAGGTGAAGAGAAGATGAAGCATCATTAGTATTTTCAGGATTATTAATTATTGTCTTTGGCCATAGCTATATATATAAGGGATTTGTTAGAAAATTCATTGAGCTTCTAAACTTTTGAGGTGAAGCAAGCTAAAGGACCCAATAACATGAACACTGTTCTTTTATTGGGGACATTTTGTGAGACATATGGATCCGTCACCGACTTTCTTATCTAGTGTTCTTTCTAAGCCTCGTATTAAATAATATTTATTAATTAAAATTCTTATTAAGCAGGCAAACTAATAAAATCCCTACTTTTTTATTTTGGGAGTAAGTAAGAATTAAATAAAGGACAAAATCAATGTAAAATGATACGAGGGACATACCCCAAACAAAGACAATAAATCACAATCATAACATGGAAAAAACACAAAAGCCACAAACGGTCGAAAAGAAGCACACAGGCTCGCAAAAATAAAACTAATCAGGCAAATGCCATATCAAACGAAGCTAGGCCGAGATGTCAAACTTAGGCGCTAAATCCAAAACCTTGGCTTGAACTAAATCACAAATAGCCGCAACAATATCCCTATGAGAACTGTAGTTAACACGACTGTTCCACAGAAAATAAATTATAGCAGAAAGGACTAACTGTGAAAGAAGGTGATTGAAGTCCCCTTTGTGCCTGAGATGCAAACTAACCCACTGAAGCAAAGAGAACCAAGTGAAGGATGGCCAGACAATGAGTGTCCTGACGGTAACCTCGCCAAACAAAAGAAGAGAAATCACAACTAAAATGAGCATGCCATTGCTGCAAAAAAAATGGACTTACCCCCAAACATCCACGAGCCTCTCTCCAAAATCGAATGCACATCATTCTCATCTCAAAATTTGAATATAAAAAAACAAGAGTCAGTGGACATAACATCTTCCAAACCATCCACTTTCCATGCATGAAAGGTGATCAAGCGGGTAGCATGGAAGGGCGTAAAATATCCCATAAAGAAAATCCACAATATAATGACGCTAATCGACATCACTATCATCAATAATATCATCAGCAATCCAAAGTTGCTCATCCTTGATATCAAGTGTGAAATGAGTACGAGCCTTTGTGACTCTTACTTTATCCGCCCATGAGGAAGATGCTTTTGTTGTTTTTTTATACACAACTTTCTTGTCAATAATTAGCTTCAAAGCTGGTTGTTTTTCACGTGACTTAAAAGACACCCAATTGAGTTTGAAGAGCTTCTTGGAATTCGGTATTGTTAAACTATGAAAAGTTTCCAAAGCCTTACCTGCAGTATCATGATTCTCAAACTCAAGAAACCCAAAACTACTGTTTTTGTAATGAAAAACCTTAGCTCCTTTAGTTGCCCCATTTGCAAAAGCATTAAGCAAATATATATCATCCATCTCGAAGTCTCCAATCCATAAGGTTTGCCCCACTTTTTTGGTAGGTAGGGGCTTCAGAGAAGAGGCATTAGCAGTGGCTAAAGGCTTGGTTTTGATAGAGGGAGGGATGGGGTTGGTGGAGTGATGCAGTTGGTTGAGACATTTCGTTGAGTAGGTGGTGTGGTGTAGTGAAAAAGGTGTTGTTTGGGCAAAAGGAAAGGTGGAAAAGATGGTTAGAAGTGTTTGGAGGTGGGTGGAGATGTGTTTGTGGTGATGGAAACAAGTGGGTAGAGTTGGAAGGGTGAAAGCGAGCAGCCTGTGCAGATTGCTCGTAGCAAAAGGCTACACGCAGGGAGCAACACACGTTGAAACTACTGCAAGCATTGGGAAAATCAGCGAGCAGGTGGGGGGCAATGAAACCCAGACAAAAATGTGTGGAATTTGGTCCACCCACCACTATCCAAGCACTCCAAGAAGCTACACAAACAACAAAAACAAAAAATAACCTTGGAAAAACTTGGTGATCAAAGAAACAAAACCGATTGTCCCTTGGCGAAAACATGTGGTCGATACCGACAACTGGTGAGCAACCAAGGCAAAAGGATACCATGGGTTTAAAGAAAAGATTGAGGCCGATTGAACGGCTACGACAAAACACCGTTTTCGACTGGAAGACAACTAGAAAGGGGTTGCAAAACAACCTTTTATGCGAAAAGCAATGGCTTTTCCGGCAAATGGAGTGACATGCAACGGAATGTACGGGTTTTGAAGAGGAGATTAACAAAAATCCAATGGCGGCGGTAACGCATATTTCAATGACAAAAACCCCAGAAATTGACGGAGAAAATGGGGTTCATTAAAAAGGACAGTCACCGAAAATGAAGAAAATCCAGCCAAAAACAACTGGAAAAGGATCAAACAAAACGGGGAAGAAAGCTCCTTTCATATTGGAGGACCAAATCCAGCAAAAGGGTAGCAAAACGGCCGATAGAGTTCCTGCGGATGACTTGAGTTGAGAGAAAAAAAATTCATGAAATAATTTTCCTCTCTAACCCCCATAAAATCCCAATATACTTCAATATAGGAAGTATAATCATAATTGATTGAGGAATCTCAATTATATGGATAGTGAATGTGGACAGAATATTGTCCACATAAGGAAAAGGATCCCATATTCTCCTAAAATACTTGGAATCCCCTCTCAACTCGAAATCCTAGAGCGACTAAGAAAGTAATTTTATTTTTACCTTAATCTATTTTACTATATAAAGGGGCTAATGACATAGAATGATAGTCAATATTCCCTCAAAAAGACTCGCACTTGAAACACTCTTAATTGAAGTATTTAGCTGCCACTCCTATTTTAACCCTGCAGTCCCGCAGTTCTTTTACAGGGACATAAACAAGCGCTGTAGTGAAAATCATCTAAAAAAGTCAACAAATTGGGGGCAGAATCGTGAAGTTGTTGTGTTATGAAGGCAAGAACAATAGTTTCCCAGTTGAGTGTGAACAAAGAATTCCTTCCGTAAAATTTTCATCTCTTTTTAATTTTTTTCAAACCTTTTGTCGTTAATTTCCTTTTCCATGTCAACTCATTAACAATCCTATAACTATGTTTTTTTTTTTTTTGGGAACATCTAGGGTTCTTTTTGACTTTTGGTTCACTTCTTTTTCCCTATCCTATTCCACTATCAATTCAATTCTATCCAAAGACACCTTTGTTTCAATATTCAAATCTCTTCACAATACAATACTTTTAACCTCCTAGATTTGTTACTTTAACTAAACACCCCAACAATAAAAGTTTATAATTGACAAAAACCCCCCCCCCCACATTACCCAGATTTCGGCCACCACCATCAGAAGGTGGTTGGAATCTGCCGTAATGATGCACTACTAAGTTGGATATGGCCGATAGTGTGCTGATTTGGACTTTTTTCTAGATTCACCTTGGTCTGGCTAGAAAATGCAGATCTATGGTCCAAATCTTTTGGCCATTGACGATGGCCATATCTTGGCCGTTGTTTGGCCATCAACGACATCCAAAAGATCGTTTAGATCTGGTCATTAACGGCCAGATCTAGCGGCCGTATATCTGACTTTTTTAGACTAGATCCATGTGGATTTAGCCGGAAAAGCTAGATTGGCGCATTACCAGCTAGATCCGCCGGTAGTGTACCATTACGCTAATTCTGACCACCTTTTCGTGGTGGTGATTGGAATCTGGCAAATGTGGGTGGATGAGGGTGTTTTTGTCAATTTCTAAACTTTTTTTGTTAAGGGTGTTTAGTTAAATTAACAAACTTAGGGAGTTAAAAATAATCTAATATTTTCAGAAAATGCTATTATAAAATGTTCAAAAATTTCTCAAATATTATTCAACTTACACTTTTTCTAAAAGACTATTCTTAAAATTCCCAAAACAGTGACCCAAACGAGCTCTAACTCTTTACACAATTCATTGCTACAAAAATAGCAGAAAATAAAAAACTAAACTAGTCGTTTAATTAATTAAATTTACTGCAAATGTTTTCCTCATATATCAATATTTTTATTTTGGTTCGTAGAATATATGGTGTAGGATAGTATCTGGGATCATATAGAATCACTTTAAGGGTAAATTAAAAGGGTGTTTCGGGAATATAATTTTATTTAATGAATTTTATTAAATTTGGGTTTTAGAATGAGTTTTAGTGGGGCTTAAATAACACTCCTCCTCTTATTTAACTAGACAATTGCTTTTTTTTTTCCCAAGACTGGACTGAGAGAAATGAGTTTATGGAGGTGCACAATAATTCCTTTTCTAGCTCTATAAAATTCCGTCGTGTTATATTAATAACCCCCCCTATTTTATTGGTTGCCCTATATTAAAGATAATTTTTTTTAAATTCTTTTCTAGATTATTGGTGTACTTAAACCTTTTATTATCCTTTTCTCATGAATAATTAAAGAAATTTTTTTCATTCAGTCTTCAATGAATAAAAAGTTGTTTTCTTCCATAGAGATTAAATATATTTAGTACAACCTACTATTTATTTGAAATAGAATAACAAAATTGAAATAAATATCTTCCCTTCATTATGTTTGATTTTATTATATTTATTTAACTATTGAATTAGATTTATTTGGATTCTTCATCTTTTGTCAAAATACCTTTCAATTATAATATAAGATGGTTTTAAGACAGAAATTACATTTATCCTCATTGAAATAGAAAATGGGGGGCCACTGATAAAATTAATGAGAGCTAAAAATAATTTCCAATTTTCATTGGACAAAATTCCAATAGCTCATGCAAGCCTCGGCTATAAGATAATAATATTCGGTTGTGTAATGTTTAACCTGCAAATTTAAATAATATTCGGTTATGTTTTATTGGACACCAACACCTAATAATAGTTCAAGGATGTTTAGGGATGTAAATACGTTAGGCTCGGGCCATGCTTGCCTAATTAGGTCTAGGTTCCATTTAAAATATTCAAGCCCAATCTTGGGAAAATGCTCAAATTTTTAATTATCCGGACCAGTTTAGTTGAAATAGAAGTTTTGTTTTGTTTTTTGTTTTTATCTGAAATTTCTGGATAATTTCCTAGAGGAGAAATACTTTTTCCCCACCCAAGTTTGCCTTTATGACACTTTTCCACTAGAAAGTTTTAAAATACTATTTTTTCACCCAAGTTAATATTCCGTTACTATCTAAAGCTGATTCTAACGGCGAAAATTCTCTTAATCACACCATTTGAACCTCAATATCTCTTTACAAAACCCCTTTCACTGTGGTCCTGATTTTTTGTCGATTGCTGACCATTACAAAGCTAGAGTTTTTTGTTCTTATTTGATTTTCAGCTGATTTCGATAGCGAATATTTAATCGGTTGCCACCATTCGATCCCCAACCTCTAATCTATAAAACCCCTCTTACTCTGCTCCTAGTAACTCATTGAACGCGAGATAAGATAGTGAAATGTATTTGGGTATTAAACAGAATATAAATTTTGGAGAAAAGTAATATTTAAAACTTTTTAGGTGAAAAAGTGCCATTAAGCAAACCTAGGTGGGAAAAAGTTGTTCTTTTTTTCCTAGAGGCCATTGCTACTTTATCTCATGAAAGGTAGTTATGCAGCTTTTTAGAGGGCTTTCATACTTTTACTTCATAAAAGGTGACTAGATGTATTTTTCTAGAGGGTTATATGTATTTTCACAGAATTCATATAATATAATCATATGTATACCCTTGGCTTTGTAGGGATGTAAAAAAAAGAGGGTGGGGGGGGCCTGCGGTGTCGGGCATAAAGTACACCTAGGCCTGGGGCATACATGGTCCGAGTATATTATTGAGGTTTTGTACACTTACGATTGCCCATGTAAAATTCCCGAAAACCTCCTGAAAATTCAACAATCCTCAAAACTATCCAGCTCTCTTTCATACTGTAAAATCACGAACAATCCATTACAAATTCCTCAAACCCCCACCTATTCTGTAAACTTATAAAAACCCCATTATCATATCAACCAAACCTGGGCCTAAAGCCCGGGTCAGCCGCCCAGGCTTCAGCACGAGGTATTTACATCCCTAAGGCCTTAAGAATAATTATTTGTTCTCTGGTTTACTAACGTTTATGGATGTTGGTTTTCAAATATTATTTTTGATTATTCTCGTTTCCAATACTACATTTGAGTCAATAAACTGGATAGTTAACTTTTGAACTTATATTGAAAGCACAAAAATTTTATGTATTTCAAATACAACATTTGAATCCTTTGACTTACTAGAATACGCTTTTATAAATTAAGCTATAGACTTTAATTGATTCATTTCCTTTTATTGGGGGTTGTTTCTTTTATTAGTTAAAGGAGAATTTCATATGCCTTTTTGAAAATTTAAGATTATTCTGAATGGCTATTTTATTGTTGAGCATTTAGTTGCCTTTAAGAAAAAGTTAGGGTGAGAATACTGTTTTTTTGGTTCTAGCAAGAAAAATATTCAAAGATTTTTGTACTTGAAGATATCTTTAAGCTCCCAAGTCCTTGAACTACTAAATAAGCGTGATTATGACGGTTTTAAAGTATCCTTAAATAAACAAAACTACTTCTATTGAAATGTCATGAAAAATTATAAGACATTTAAAAAGAGTCTTCTTTTACTTAATTACATAATTAATCAAATTTTCAAGTTGAAAAATATTATACAATATTTAGTCTATTGTTTCAAAAAAAAAAAAAAAATCTTCTTAATATAGAGAAAACCTTTTTTTTTAATAGAAAATTGCCACAAAAGGCACATTGGTCTCATATGAAGTTATATTTTCGTAGACCTTTTTTGGAGACCGGTGGACCCACCTATTTAATGGTGGTAGGATATGGTGTCCTATAAGACTTATTAGGGCCGAGGATTTCTTTTAATTAGACCCATTTTGGATGATTCCAATTGGATAACTTAGTCTTAATAAGCAACGAAAATGATTTAAAGGCCTCAAGTCAAAACATTTTCCAAAAGGGAACGAACTTACCCATGCGCAAAGTTGTTATATAGATAAGTAGTAATTAAAAGTTTTAGAAATGACAAATACTTATTTTTTATCATGTTTTACTAGGAATTTTTATCTGCTAAAAGATAAAAATGATAAAAGACTGAAATTCCCACCAATCTCCATTCCCAACGCGCGCCAGCAAGGGTCAGTGTCCACTGTTTATCACTGAATTTCACAGAAAAATGCTAAATCCAATCAAAAATCTATCGATGACGCAAGAGGGTTGTGCAAACGGGCTTACGGTGAGAATGGATACGGAGAAAAGATTTAAAATTTAAAATTTTGTGACTGTAGATAAATTACCATACTTCTTTTAGCAGATAAAATCCCTAATAAAATATAAAAAAAATATTTATTTGTTATTTTCAAACTTTTTGAATATCAATCTATCTTTATGCCAAACTTTGGATAGGTGATGGTCTTTGGCCTTTTCCAAAATTATAAGAAACCCTTTCAAAATAGCATTGCGTGTAATCACATTACTGTCCATGCGTTTAGACATGGAACTACACATTTTCCAAATTTTGTTCACTAAAAACCCGAAATTACAAAATTCCCTATTTCGACAATATGTTGACTTTTCAATACAAAATTGTTTTTCTTGATTTTATATTTTCTAAAATATTAGAAAAAATAAAATGTTCCAGTTTTAAATCTCGGAATTATATATTATTGTATAAAAATGTTTCTTTATTAAAAATTTACTATTTCAACCTTCCAAGTCTAATTTTATTAAAAACGTTTTTAATACTTTCCTACCATTAATGATATTGCAACTATCATACCGCCTGATTTTCTATTACAATCGTTTCTAATTTTGTTAACCTAGCTGTCTTGTTTCTCATCTATCTAGCCTTACTAATTAAGAGTAATATTACATATACAACATTTCAATATAAATATGATGTGATAAAAGATATGATTTGATGAAGTTTATTTTTAATTTAAAATCAGTCAATCATTTTTTGTTACATATTTGCTACATCATATTGTACGAAAATATTTATATGTGTAGTATTATTACTAATTAATTATCTGAACCTTCAAAGTAAAAAAATTTAGTCAACACCCCTTCAAATCTCTAACATAATAGAATTCTAGATTTACATAGACTTATCTAATACCAAATCTGATGACACATATTGTTTCACCACATCAGTGAAAATTCAGACAAAATATTATCAGCATATATAACTTTGATCTCAGTTTTTTTCGCCAGCAGACATATATGAATTCCACAAGCTCATTATTTCAGGTGGTATATTTAGCTTTAATCATGCATTGCACATGTGCTTTATATTTTGCCTTTTTATAAATTAAAAAAAAAAGAAAGAAAGAAATTGCCTGGAAAGAGTTGTAATTTCACGCGCTAAAAGGGGCGGTCATGCATGTATAAAATGACACAGCTTTTTTCAGATTTGTCAAAATTACCTGCTCCTTGAACTGACTCATATACTCGACATGTTATGTTTGAGCCCCACCACGCTTTCAAAATAAAACTTGAATCCCTGTGGCTTACCTAAGCTAACTTTGTTTTCACTTCTCTTTTTCTCTCTCTTTTGTACTTTTATTGACTTAATAACTATTCATCCTTTAGGTTTGCGAAAGTACCAATTAAGTCCAGTAAATTCAGAAACAGCTACTTTAATCTCTGTCGTGTCAGACTAATGTTGTTATATTCCATTAAATAATGTAAGGGTATTTTTGTCCTTTTACCATTAACTTAACAATATAGCAATCGGGTTTCATGGTTTTTTATTTTTATGTTTTTTTTTTTCTTGTATTATTAAATTTTAAGAATTATAGTTAAAAATTCTCATACTGTTATTTGTATAAAATGACAAAAATGCTCTTAAATTATCTAATGAATGTAATAGTTTTGTCTGACAGGGACTAAAGTCACTATTTCTATCACATTGGGAAATAATTCTTTTATATATTATCATTATTATAGTTTTATGTTTTAACAATTTTTCGTCAATTATAAGGATAAAATATTTCATTCTAAAATTTAGGTTTTTTTTGGTTTAACTAAACATTAGTATGGGTGTCCATATAAAACCTCTCCCTGGAATCGATTCTTGATTAATGTCTTTAAGTTAACCTATTTTGTATCTTTGCTTGTTCTAGGTGAGACAATAGGCGAATAGCTGAGGAAGCAATCAAGTTTGAAAGTAATAATGTTTTTGAATGGATCGATGTGGAGCAATATATCAATATGCGTACAAAATAGCAACAAATTCAACATACTTTTTCAAAGACACACAATTCAACTTAACTCAAGGTACAGTGAAATCATTTTCTCTCTTTAATTCTTTCTCCGGGTGTGTTTCCTTTGCGTAGCGTGTAGTCAGCTGTAAAACAACACAAAATCCTAGTTCTTTACTGTTCGATGCAAAGACAACAAGAAAGAACATAACAGAGAGAGCATTCTTGCCTCGGAAAAGCAAACAACCCCCACTCTATAATTCGGGTTTTAAATCCCAACAAACCAAAAGACACAACAAAGAAAGTGAATCTATTATAATTTAATAAAATTTACTCTTTATCTCTTGACATAGCTTGATTTATTGAGTGTATAACGTACCGTGTGAATATGCTTGTGGTTTGGTTAGAACAGTACAAAGTTTGCCGTTCCATAAAGGGCCAAACCAAACCCTATTCTCTTTAATCTTTTGCCAAACGGATCCTCAAAAGTAGCATGCACTTATGGCTTCTTCTTTCTCTCAAGAAGCGTCTGAGCCTAGTGGACAAGTAGGAATACTTGGTGAAGTTGAAGAAAGAAAGAAGAAGAGAAAGAAGAAGAGACTGGCTTCAGTTAGGGTTAGTTAGTTTTGTGTCTTAACACTTTCTGGAAAAAAGAACAAAACATTATCAATCAAAAGAGAACCCCGTTTCAGTTTCACCCACTGTGTTACCTTCTCCTTCGCCAACGCTTCCTGGTGTCCAGCATCATCAGATATAGGACTAGGTTTAGTAGAATTAGGGTTAGGGTTTGATAATGGGAGTATGTGTTATAAGGATGTGGCTCCGATTAGTAATAATATCAAAAGAAGTTGTGGGAAGATCTGGATCAGGGTGTCGTATTGTGATGATGAAGATCGTGATCTTGATTATGATGATGAAATATACCATCAGGTAGCTGTCTTGACTGGCAAAATCCCAAGTTCAATGATTCTCATCATATCTCAACAAGAAGAAGACCCCACCCTGGTTTGTGGTTTACTCTCATCTCTTTTACGAACCGGTGAGCAAATCTTCAAAATGTTCATCATTATAAACCCCATTCTCTCTGTCGCTCTCTTTATTTTTTTTATTCACAATTATTATGCTTAAGTGGACACTTTCTCCATTTGTCATTATTAAATTAATTTTCTTTTCACTTCACTTTTCCTCATTTTTTTTTTGGGTTTATTTTGGATATCTATCTCGTTTTCATTTCAATCTTTCTCTTGGGTTTGATCTTCAAAATGTTCATCATTAAAACCCATTCTCTCTCCCTCTCTCCTGAAAATACTCTCTTATTTTTATTCACCCTAATCTTGATGTTAAGTGGCACTAATATATATATTGTTAACTTTCTCCATGTGTCATTTATTAAAATTATTTTTCTTTCTACTTCACTCTTTCTCATTTTTTTTGGGTTTGGTGGTTATTTTGGTTATACTTATATATCCTCGTTTTCGTTTTTAATCTTTCTCTTGGTTTGATCTTACACAACCTGAAATCTCTCCTCTCTCTCTCTCCCTTTCACTTCATTAAGGTGGTTTCAAATTTCAATCTCCCATTGTTGTATACAAATATTTCCCTCTTCACACATTCCGTACGCCCAAATTTATCTTATTTTTCCCAACATTTTGTGTTTAATCTCTGTAAAAACTAAATGACTAATTGTTTGGCAATTGATGTGTTAATAACATGAACAGGGTTGGACAAGCACTGCCTCAAATACCTAAGGCGTATATTAGAGTGAAGTAAGTAGTGCACGTTAATTACTATTTGCATCTTAATAATACATGAGCGTATCATTTCACTGTCATTTCAATGGACATATGAATGTATTCTTTTTTTTATCACTAATGATGATGTTCTGTGAAATTAGTAGAAAAGGCTGATATTACTTTTTTTTTTTTTTTGGTTTTGGTGTCATGTTTTTATTTTGTTTTTTGTAAAAAGGGATGAGAACATGACAGTTTTTCACGGTTAAAAAGTACCTGGTTAGAAGCTCGGTCTCTCCAACGAAGCTGAGGTAATCTACTCAAATCTCTCTCTCCCCCTCTCAATAATGAAGCATGCATGAAAATAATAATTTTTTTTTTTTTTTTTTTGAGAGATGACAAGTTCTCATTACGTGGGTCATGTTAAACAAATAATAATATCGCAGAACTCTGGCCAGTTTGATTAAAATTATAGGTTTTGAGATCTTTTGAGTATACTATCAGAAAATTGATTCTCGGCCAGTTAAGTAAGTACCCTACTTCTTTTTCGGCCGCATGAAATTATTTGATTACCATTTTGGCTTTGTATTTCTTTAAATGCTCTATCTTATAGCTTCTGTTAACACATTAAATGGCTTCAAATATCCTTTAGGCTTCTGTTTTTGGTTTTGCATGTTTCCATTTGTTTACAAGTAGTTTAGGTAGCCTAAATGACTTAATTTCTTGTATCATACGATTCTTTACCTATTTCTAAATTATATATGTTTCATATATCTTGAGACATTGTATTTGGAACATAGAAACTGTATAGAATAAATATAAAATTCAGGGGCGTAGTATCATTGCTAGAATATACAGCTTTGTTTCGTAATGTATATAGTTATATTTTCTAATAGGATTCATTAGCGGCTATATAATATAGGTACTAAGGCTAATAACTCTCTAGTTGTTATGATTACTGGGAGCATTGTTGTTTTAACTAGGTATATAATTATTATTTTCTATATATAGGGATGTAAGTCTTTGTTTAATTTCTAGGGTCCTAAGGCTAAATGTTCGTAAAGTTGATCTCGTTTTAAGGCTGTAGGCAACTTTCATCTTTTTAGGGACCATAATTGCTGCATTTATCGCTGTAAAATTATTTAAGTTCTATGGCATTCTCGTTTACTATGCATTTTACATTTATCGTAGCCATTGGTCATTAATTTGATGCCACATGAGGCCTTAGTAGAGTTCATTTTACTTGTAATAGATTGACATATGCAATGGTTTAAACATCTTTAGATCCTATGGAAACATTAGTATCCTTTTAGGAAACTCAAAGATAATCAGAAATTAAATCTTAACTTGTTAAATATAGTCATTCACCTTGAAAAAACTTGGTCCTTAGGAATTTACTTGGTCTAAAGTTAATTTAGCACCTCATCTCATCATTTCTGTCATCTAGGAAAATTAATTGTTTGATAAATAAAATTCAGATACGAGATACTGATTTTAAAATCGCAGTATTACTCTACTCAATTTTATAACTTTGGAACCTCTACGCTGTACTTGATGGAAATGAAACGAAAAATGAAACCAAATATAAAACACTTATTGGTGACCTAACTTGAAGAAAAAAGTCTTTTATTATTTGTCGCTCTATTAAGCCCCTTCTAGTCATAGTATGTTAATTGACTAAGGAAGACTTAATCCCGGAAGCTTCTTTTGACTGGAAATACTGTAATCTAAAATGACATGTTGACCTTTTAAACTCTTTATGTGCCGTTTTTAGATGAAATTGACCCAAAAATCTGTCAAACCATGAAGTTAATTTAGTACGGTAAAAACCCTATTGTGAGATAAAGTTTACCATCGACTTTAATGTGAATTTATCTTGAATTGGAGAGAAGATTATGGGTAATTAAGTTGTATTGACATGAGTGTCTTAAGCTTATTAAAAGCATTTCCTGATCAATACAATGTCGGTTATAACGCTATTGTGATTTTGTGGACAGATTGATATACTATGCATGGGGCAGAACTTGTTGCAAACACAAACTTTGAAGCAAGTGCGAGATGCTGTTTGGCTGCCGGGATTAATACAATCCATAAATTCAACAGCTCTAGTATTTGCAACCTCACAAGGCAGGCCGATTAACCATTTGATGCAGTTGCATTATGGAAGAAGATGCCTCGTTTGATAGTGTAAGAATTTTTAGAAGCATATGTGATGAATATGCATGCTTTATCAACCAAGGTTAAATTAATGTTAAATGTATAGTTTAATTTTTGAAGGTCGAACTTCTGCTCATCAGCAAATTATTGATCAATAACATTGACAGGTTAGTTTTATTAATTAATTTCCAAATAATCCTAGAAGAATATATATAGAACCAAGATTAAAGCTACCGATAATCAAGATATTTGTAAAGAGATTAAATACACGGCAACGTTAACAGTGAAAATTTTAAGCAAAGTGAATTCTTGTACCATATTTAAGTACTCTGATTAGCATCGCTTTCACACTCAAAGTTTCAGATTTCGGTTTACAGATAAGATCTGGGCAACGTCGACACTTCATTCAACAAAATTTATAGATTAAAACAACACAATATAGATTGCTATTAACAAATTAAATTATATAGCAATAAATATAGTTCATCATCATCAATTCAACAAATTCAATACGAGTAAAACAATACAATATAGCTCTCCATCATCGATTCAAACAACTCACTACCTCAAAAAAAAAAAAGAAAACTCTCACATATCACGTTATAAACACCATAATAATACCATTTCCACAACCTAAACAATACCAACAACTTTACAAGCTCAATAATACCAAGTCAGAAAAAACCTATAGGTCATTTTATCCCTAAACCCTAAACCCTGGTTATCAAAAAAATAAAAAATAAAACATAAGCATGTATTTTTAATTTATCTCCAAATAACTTCTAGGTCATTTTATCTAGGGGCGGACCCAAGAATGAAACTTACGGGGGTCAAAGGTTAAAATAAAAATTAAGATAAATAAAAATAAAAATAAATAAAAATATTTATATTAATAAAATTCTCATTAACTAATACATTTATAATTGTTCTCGACGAGATTTCATCTTTTGAAAATATTGTATAATGACTTTATTATCAATACTATCAAATACATCATTCTCTATATACACAATTAAACTATCATTTATCCATTAATCACTCACCATGACCACGAAATGGGAGTCGTCCTTGCCTTAAAAGATAACGAACACAGTCAATTATAGCATTTATACGAGTTCGGTACTCAATTTGTGTTTTAGAAGAGTGTCTATCAAAAAATGTCTGAATGTGTTGGTCTCAATTCAATAATGATTCACACATTCTTCGAGCTTAGTTATGAGCAGCACTTCTAGCATGAACATTCAATCTTTCTTTCTTTTCCCAATTTGAAAACCCTTGACCAACAAAGTGATAAGCACCCCTTTTATCACCAACATCTAACCTAAAAAGATAGCAACAAAGACAAAATACTGCATCTTTCGCTATACTATATTCCAACCATTAATCAAATTCATCAAACCAAGAAACATCAAATCCTCTTGAAAATCCACCAAAATCTCTAAAAGGAAACTCATGGCCTTTAAGTTGACAAGGACCCCTTGTCAAATATACTCTTTGGATTTGATCTTGAATATTAGAATCAAAATCTAAAATTCGGGGACGTAAACCTGGATCCATAGGAAGATCTCGCAAATCAACATCCATATTTTTTCTTGAATCATCAATATTTTCTTCTTGTTGAGATGATGAGATCATTGCTGACTTTCTTTTGAAACATCTCTCCATTTTATTTCAAAACAACAATATATTATTACTTGATAAAATAATAAAAATTATATGTTCAATATAAACTAAACTAACATTTATAATAATTTTAAACATGAAAGTTAAATAAATGAACTTAAATTGCAGTAAGAAATTAAACAAGAGCTCAAAATCAATAGTATTTCATAAAAATGCTTGATCTACAAGCCATTAAACCTGTTGGTAAACTATATGTAAATTCAGCTAATTAGCCCCTTAATGCCAGTTGTATATCATTGTTTAATCTCATATTCATGATATGAAGTTACATATAGTTCGAATGATAAAAATTCATTCTAATATTATAAATCAAAACAACAAAAGAAAATTAATTCTAAAAGTTTTAATCTTTTTTTTTTTTTTTTTAGTAATACTAGCCTTACAAAGAGGCATACAAAGAGTCAAATCTAGTCCTTGAAATTCATGATTGTCTTTTTCTCTCTCTCTTTTTCCCTTCTTTCAAGGACTGTATTTGACTCTTTATATGCCTCTTTGTATGCCTCTTTGTAAGGCTAGTATTACTTTTTTTTTTGTTTTTTTAGTAAGATTAATTTTTCTTTATTGAGAGTTCTTGTTTTCTTGATACAAGAACAACAAGTCAACAACCCATTTCTTGCTCTTGTTTGGCAACTCAATAAATTAAAATACACTTAGAAGATAAAAAGTAACAGCCAGCCAAGCACAAAACTACAGCAACATGCCAACAACCTCACCATTTATGTAGAAAAAAAAATTCTACATGTGCTTGAAGAAACATAGTGAAAGCCGATCAAAATTACCCATGAGCACAACACTATAAAAGACATTCTAGAGAGCTTAAATGAAATTAATTAAACAAAACTCAATAATTGAATCAAGTAAAAGAGGAAAATCAACAAATATTCTTACTGATAAAAGAGATTTTAAAAACAGTGGCGATTCTTCAATTGAGTGGTGGGGCACGCCAAGGCTGGGGAAGAGAAAAATAGGGATTGGAGAGATGGAGTGGGGCACGCTGGGCAAGAAAAAAAGTTGGGATTGGGGAAAAAAGAGGGAAATTATTATTAGAGAAAGTAAAAAATTTTAATTAATTTAGATTACTGTAATTTTGTAATTTAGTTTTGTTATGGGGCAAAATTGAAAAAATTAAAAAAATTAAAAATAAAACCCAAGTAGGGTCACTTGACCCCATGTGGGTCTGCCCCTGATTTTATCCCTAAATCATTTTATTTTCATGGAAACTAATATATGTTTATTTTATAGGATATTATTAGTTGGAGAGGAATGTTTTGTGAAACTAACCCCAAAGGGTTGGCCTGACGGTTAAGGAGGTTTGCTCCCTTCCTTGAGTTCCTGGGTTCAAACTTTGGGGCCATCTATTACAATAACATTGTTGGTTACTTGCTCATTTGGGTTTGTAGGGTGTTTACTGAACCCCGAAGATTAGTTAAGGTGCGCGCAAACTAGCCCGGACACCTCAATTATATAAAAAAAATGTTTCATGAAACTATAAGAAGAAAGACAAAATTTTAATAGAAAAAGAGGGGGTGCGGGGGGTGGGGTTGGGTGTAACGCCTATATGAAGGTATGTAATTTAATTTATGCTCTTATACCTTTAGTTGATTTTTGCTAAAGTTATTTTGAGAAAATGTGAAGAAAATGCCTTAAACTTGCATTAAGGGTAAAATGGTCTTTTCACTCAAAATTAGTTGAAAAAGTAGGGAATGAAAAGAAATAGAATTTCATGGAGAATGCAATAAAAATGAGGGTATTATGGTAATTGACTAAGGGACATAGATAGAATTTTAAAGAAAGTGCAAAGGCAAAATGGGAAACTATATATAATTTTATGTTATATCAAGGATTGAAGAGTAAAACCCTAGCCACTCTTCAACCCATTTTCATGCCACCTTCTCCTCCAAATCCTCTCAATTTCTTCCCTTCTTTTTCAAAAGAAATTCATAGATTTTGGGTATTTCTTGAGTGGATTTTCAATCCCAAGTATCTTTAGGTAAGATCCTTGCACTAAGAAGTAATTTTTCATTTTTAAAATATTGAATTTTGATGGATTGTGCTCGTAGGATTTAAGAGGAAGGGAGTTTGATCAAAGAAGATTCTTAAAGGGTTGGATTGCTCATATCAAAAGTAAGTAAATCCTACCCTAAATATGATTTAAGTTATGTTGTGTAGAGAATTTTCTTTATGTATATAGATATGTTATGTGTAGAATTGTTGATGGATTTGGTGTTGGATGATGATTAGAACTTATCCATGAGAAGTTGTGTTGGTATATTTGTTACTTGATGAATGTTTGGATGAAATTTGGAAGAATTGAAGTGGAAATTTTGGAGTGTGTATTTTGGGCAGATTTGGCGTTAAGTATGGGGGATGTTATTCCAAATTTTTGGTGGCCTAGAAGAGAGATAGGAGTGTAGCCAAATAGTGTTGATTTGTGCACATGAATTGTTTGATGAAATGTCAAAGAGAAGTGCATGTATGAGTATGATTATGTGTTACTTTAGGATGAGTTTGTAGATGGTAGAGTTGCATTCCATAATGCATAATTGCATCTAAACTTGTGAATTTAGAAAGAATTATAAGCATAAAACCATTTACATGCATACATATTCATAAGAGCATGAAAAAGCACTAAAATATGTTAAAGAGAAAATAGAAAGAAATGAGAATATTAAAGATATTCAAATCTGAATTTTTATTTAAAGAAGTGTAAAAAGATAAAAAGAAGAGAAGGTTGTTGCGATAGGGAGCCTGTGAGTGACATAGTCCCACATGCACGCTGCCTTTAGTGAGCGGCCTCAGCATTCAGAAAGAAGAATTGTACAGTCCGTTAGAAGTGCGTGTGGATGAGGACTGTACCCAGAATTTGAGAATTCACTCACACGGCCAGGGTTCCAAATCCATGCCTCAACCGAGTCCGATCGGCAAGAAAAGAAAAGAAAGAAAGAAAGAATAGAAAAGAAAGAAAGAAAAGAAAAGAAAGAAAGGATAGAAAAGAAAAGAAAGAAAGAATAGAAAAGAAAAGAAAGAATAGAAAAGAAAAGAAAGAATAGAAAGAAAGACTAGAAAAGAAAGAAAGAAATAAAGAAAAAGAAACAGAATAAGAATAAGAATAAGAATAAGAAAAATAGAAAAGAAAATGCATAATCTATGCATTTGTCTATTTGCATCATGAATATGCATAAGACCATGCTCATTATCATTAGTAGTGAAAAATTAGAACATAGAGAGAAAAACAGAGAGCAGAACAGAGAAAGAATAATCGGGAAGTGTGATGTAAGGAAAGAAAATTCAGAACTTAAGCAATAGAGAGAGAAGGGTAGCACAGCGGGTTTACTTACTGAGCAATTAGTGCTCACTCCATTGTTTTTAATGTTTTGTAGGTAATAGGTGAGTTGCGGTTGCTTGGAACATCACGCAGTGGAAGGGTTTGGCTACACTGTCAAGTTGCTATTTTGAGTATATTTGTATATAAAGAAAAATTAAATATGGGCCCATACTTTATTACTCGTTTATATGTGTATTTTCTTNCTGTCCAAGCACTCCAAGAAGCTACACAAACAACAAAAACAAAAAATAACCTTGGAAAAACTTGGTGATCAAAGAAACAAAACCGATTGTCCCTTGGAGAAAACATGTGGTCGATACCGACAACTAGTGAGCAACCAAGGCAAAAGGATACCATGGGTTTAAAGAAAAGATGGAGGCAGATTGAATGGTGATGACATCGACTGTTTTCGACTTGAAAACAGCTAGACAAGGGGTTGCAAAACAACCTTTTACGTGAAAAAGCAATGGGCTTTTCCGGAAAATGGAGAGTGACATGCAACACGAATGTACGAGTTTTGAAGAGGAGATTACAAAAAATCCAATGGTGGCGGTAACACATATTTCTAATGACAGAAACGCCCAGAAATTGACAGAGAAAATGGGGGTTCATGAAAAAGGGCAGTCGCCGAAAATGAAGAAAATCCAGCCAAAAACAGCCAGAAAAGGATCAAATAGAACAGGGAAGAAAGCTCTTTTCATATTGGAGGACCAAATCCAGCAAAAGGGTAGCAAAACGGTCGATGAGAGTTCCGGCGGATGACTTGAGTTGAGAGAAAACAAAATTCATGAAATAAATTTCCTCTCTAAACCCTATAAAATCCCAATATACTTCAATATAGGAAGTATAATCATAATTGATTGAGGAATCTCAATTATATGGATAGTGAATGTGGACAAGATATTGTCCACATAAGGAAAAGGATCCCATATTCTCCTAAAATACTTGGAATCCCCTCTCAACTCGAAATCCTAGAGCGACTAAGAAAGTAATTTTATTTTTACCTTAATCTATTTTACTATATAAATGGGGCTAAATGACATAGAATGATATGTCAATATTCACTCAAAAAAGACTCGCACTTGAAACACTCTTAATTGAAGTATTTAGCTGCCACTCCTATTTTAACCCTGCAGTCCCGCTGTTCTTTTACAGGGACATATACAAGCGTTGTAGTGAAAAATCATCTAAAAAAGTCAACGAATTTGGGGCAGAATCGTGAAGTTGTTGTGTTATGAAGGGCAAGACAATAGTTTCCCAGTTGAGTGTGAACAAAGAATTCCTTCCGTAAAATTTTGTCATCTCTTTTAATTTTTTTCAAACCTTTTGTTATTAATTTCTTTTTCCATGTCAACTCATTAACAATCCTATAACTAGTAGTTCTTTTTTTTTTTTTTTTTGGGAACATCTAGGCCCCTTTTGGTTCACTTTTTTTCCCTATCCTATTCCACTATCATATCCAATCCTATCCAAATACACCTTTGTTTCAATATTCAAAATTTTCTTCAAAATACAATATTTTAACCCCCTAAATTTGTTAATTTAACTAAACACCCCAACAATAAAAGTTTATAAATTAACAAAAACACCCCCCCACATTTGCCAGATTTCGGCCACCATCGTCGGAAAGTGGCTGGAATCTGCCGTAATGGCGCATTACTAATTGGATATGGCCGATAGTGTGCCGATCTGGGCTTTTCTGGCCAGATTCACACTGGTTTGGTTGGAGAAGGCTAGATCTATGGCCGCCAAATCTTTTGGTCATTGACAATGGCCACATCTTGGCCGTTGTTTGGCCATCAACGACGACCAAAAGATCTGGCCAGATCTGGTCATCAACGGCCAGATCTGGCGCCCGTAGATCTGGCATTTTTCGACTAGATCCATGGGGGATTTGATCGAAAAAAGCTAGATTGGCGCACTACCGGCCAGATCCAGTCGGTAGTGCGCCATTACGCTAGATTCCAACCACCTTCCGGCGGTGCTGATTGGAATCTGGCAAATGTGGGTGGGTGGGGGTGTTTTTGTCAATTTCTAAACTTTTTTTTTTTTTTTGTTAAGGGTGTTTAGTTAAATTAACAAACTTAGGAGGTTAAAAATAATCTAAATATTTTCAGAAAATGTTATTATAAAATGTACAAAAAATTTCTCAAAATACTACTCAACTCAACTTTTTCCAAAAGATTATTCTTAAAACTCCCAAAATAGTGAACCAAACGGAGCCCTAACTCTTTACACAATTCATTTGCTACAAAAAATTAGCAGAAAAAAAAAAACTAAACTAGTTGTTCAATTAATGAAATTTACTGCGAATGTTTTCTTCATATATCAATAATTTTTATTTTGGTTCGTAGAATATATGGTGTAGGATAGTATCTGGTATCATATAGAATCACTTTAAGGGTAAAATTAAAAAGGGTGTTTCGGGAATATAATTTTATTTAATGAATTTTATTAAATTTGGGGTTTAGAATGAGTTTTAGTGGGGCTTAAATAACACTCCTCCTCTTATTTAACTAGACAAATTGCTTTTTTTTTCCCAAGACTGGACTGAGAGAAATGAGTTTATGGAGGTTCACAATAATTCTCTCTTCTAGCTCTATAAAATTTCGTCGTGTTATATTAATAAACCCCCACCTATTTTATTGGTTGCCCTATTTAAAAGATAATTTTTTTTAAATTCTTTTCTAGATTATTGGTGTACTTAAACTTTTTATTATCCTTTTCTCATGAATAATTAAAGAAATTTTTTGTCATTCAGTCTTCAATGAATAAAAGTGAAGTTGTTTTCTTCCATAGAGAGTAAATATATTTAGTACAACCTACTATTTATTTGAAATAGAATAACAAAATTGAAATAAATATATTCCCTTCATTATGTTTGATTTTATTATCTTTATTTAACTATTGAATTAGATTTATTTGGATTCTTCATCTTTTGTCAAAATACCTTTCAATTAATGATATAAGATGGTTTTAAGACATGAAATTACATTTATCCTCTTTGAAATAGAAAATGGGGGGCCACTGATAAAATTAATGAGAGCTAAAAATAATTTCCAATTTTCATTGGACAAAATTCCAATAGCTCATGCAAGCCTCGGCTATAAAGATAATTAATATTCGGTTGTGTAATGTTTAACCTGCAAATTTAAATAATATTCGGTTATGTTTTTATATAGCAAGCCAACAACCTAATAATAGATTCAAGGATGTTTAGGGATGTAAATACGTTAGGCTCGGGCCATGCTTGCCTAATTAGGTCTAGGGTCTATTTAAAATATTCAAGCCCAATCTTGGGAAAATGCTCAAATTTTTAATTATCCGGACCAGGTTTAGTTGAAATAAGAAGTTTTGTTTTGTTTTTTGTTTTATCTGAAATTTCTGGATAATTTCCTAGAGGAGAAATACTTTTTCCCACCCAAGTTTGCCTTTATGACACTTTTCCACTAGAAAGTTTTAAAATACTATTTTTTCACCCAAAGTTAATATTCCGTTACTATCTAAAGCTGATTCTAACGGCGAAAATTCTCTTAATCACACCATTTGAACCTCCAATATCCTCTTTACAAAACCCCTTTCACTGTGGTACCTGATTTTTTGTCGATTGCTGACCATTACAAAGCTAGAGTTTTTTTGTTCTTATTTGATTTTCAGCTGATTTCGATAGCGAATATTTAATCGGTTGCCACCATTCGATCCACCAACCTCTAATCTATAAAACCCCTCTTACTCTGGCTCCTAGTAACTCATTGAACGCGAGATAAGATAGTGAAATGTATTTTGGGTATTAACAGAATATAAATTTTGGGTAGAAAAGTAATATTTTAAAACTTTTTAGGTGAAAAAGTGCCATTAAGGCAAACCTAGGTGGGAAAAAGTTGTTCATTTTTTCCTAGAGGCCTATTGCTACTTTATCTCATGAAAGGTAGTTATGCAGCTTTTTAGAGGGCTTTCATACTTTTACTTCATAAAAGGTGACTAGATGTATTTTTCTAGAGGGTTATATGTTATTTTCACAGAATTCATATAATATAATCATATGTATACCCTTGGCTTTGTAGGGATGTAAAAAAAGAAGAGGGGGGCAGATGGGGGGGCCTGCGGTGTCGGGCATAAAGTACACCTAGGCCTGGGGCATACATGGTCCGAGTATATTATTGAGGTTTTGTACACTTACGATTGCCCATGTAAAATTCCCGAAAACCTCCTGAAAAATTCAACAATCCTCAAAACTATCCAGCTCTCTTTCATAATGTAAAATCACAAACAATCCATAACAAAATTCTTCAAACCCCCACCTATTCTGTAAACTTATAAAAACCCCATTATCATATCAACCAAACCTGGGCCTAAAGCCCGGGTCAGCCCAGCCCAGGCTTCAGCACGAGGTCTTTACATCCCTAAGGCCTTAAGAATAATTATTTGTTCTCTGTTTTACTAACGTTTATGGATGTTGGTTTCAAATATTATATTTTGATTATTCTCGTTTCAAATACTACAATTTGAGTTAATAAAATGGATAGTTAACTTTTAAACTTATATTGAAAGGACAAAAATTATATGTATTTCAAATACAACAATTTGAGTCCTTTGACTTACTAGAATAGCTTGTATTTAAATTAAGCTATAGACTTTAATTGATTCATTTCCTTTTATTGGGGGTTGTTTCTTTTATTAGTTAAAGGAGAATTTCATATGCCTTTTTGAAAATTTAAGATTATTCTGAATGGCTATTTTATTGTTGAGCATTTAGTTGCCTTTAAGAAAAAGTTAGGGTGAGAAATAGAATACTGTTTTATTTGGTTCTGGCAAGAAAAATATTCAAAGATTTTTGTACTTGAAGATATCTTTAAGCTCCCAAAGTCCTTGAACTACTATAATAAGCGTGATTAATGACGGTTTTAAAGTATCCTTAAATGAACAAAAAAATACTTCTATTGAAATGTCATGAAAAATTATAAGACATTTAAAAAAAGTCTTCTTTTACTTAATTACATAATTAATCAAATTTTAAGTTGAAAAATATTATACAAATATTAGTCTATTGTTTAAAAAAAAAAAAAAATCTTCTTAATATAAAAGAGAAAACCTTTTTTTAATAGAAAATTGCTACAAAAAGGCACATAGGTCTCATATGAAGGTATATGTTTTGGAGACCCGTGGACCCAAGCTATTTAATGGGGTGGTAGGATATGGTGTCTTATAAGACTTATAGTAATACTACACTTACAAAGAAATTTTACAAAGATCTCCATACAAAGTAATGTGATAAAAAATGAATGAATTTAATAAGTTTGATTTTTTGTTTCACTCTTTCATTCATTTTTTGATACCCCACTTTATATGAAAATCTTTGTAAGATTTCTTTATAAGTATATTATTATTGATAAGACTTATTAGAGCCGAGGATTTCTTTGAATTAGACCCATTTTGGGGGATTCCAATTGGATACATTAGTCTTAATAAGCAACGAAAATGATTCAAAGGCCTCAAGTCAAGACAATTACGAAAATAGCATTGCGTGTAAAAGTAATCACATTATTGTCCATGCGTTTAGACATGAAACTACATATTTTCCAAATTTTGTTCACTAAAAAACCGAAATTACGAAAATCCCCTATTTCGACAAGATGTTGACTTTTCAATACAAAATTGTTTTTCTTGATTTTATATTTTCTAAAATCTTTGAGGAATAGAAAATGTTCCATTTCGGAATTATATTTTATTGTATAAAAATGTTTCTTTATTAGAAACTTACTATTTCAACCTTCCAAGTCTAATTTTATTAAAAACGTTTTTAATACTTTCCTACCATTAATGATATTGCAACTATCAAACAGCCCGAATTTTTTGTTACAATCGTTCTTAGTTTTGTTGACTTAGTTGTCTCATTTCTTATCTATCTAACTTTATTAATTAAGAGTAATATTATATGTACAATATTTCAAATACAATATAATGTAACAAAAGATATGGTTAGATGAAAGTTTATTTTTAATTTAAAATCAGTCAATCATTTTTTATCACATATTTGCTATATCATATTATACGAAAAATGTTGTATGTGTAGTATTATATACTAATTAATTATCTTAACCTTCAAAATAAAAAATTTAGTCAATGCCCTTCAAAATCTTTAACATAATAAGAATTATAAATTTGAGTAATGCTACAGTTATCGAAGGATGTACACTAAATTCGTACACCGAATGACGTGACAAAATATTGATCATTGATTCATTATAAATTAATATTAATTAATGATTATGATTTTATCACGTCATTCGATGTATAGACTCAGTGTATAATTTTTGATAATTCTATTATTTTCTTACAGATTTACATAGACTTATCTAATACCAAATCTGGTGACACATATTGTTTCACCACATAAGTGAAAATTCGGACAAAATATTATCGGCATATATAACTTTGATCTAAGATTTTAGGTACCAGACATATAAAGCGATGTCATGAATTCCACAAGCTCATTGTTTCAGGTGGTATATTTTAGCTTTAATCATGCATTGCACATGTGCTTTATATATTTGCCTTTTTATAAATTAAAAAAAAAAAAGAAAGAAAGAAATTGCCTGGAAAGAGTTGTAATTTCACGCGCTAAAAGGGTGCGGTCATGCATGTATAAAATGACACAGCTTTTTTCAGATTTGTCAAAATTACCTGCTCCTTGAACTGACTCATATACTCGACATGTTATGTTTAGAGCCCCACCACGCTTTCAAAATAATAACTTGAATCCCTGTGGCTTACCTAAGCTAACTTTGTTTTCACTTCTCTTTTTCTCTCTCTTTTGTACTTTTATTGACTTAATAACATTTTCATCCTTTAGGTTTGCGAAAGTACCAATGAAGTCCAGTAAATTCAGAACCAGCTACCTAAATCTCTGTCAGTGTCAGACTAATGTTGTTATATTCCATTAAATAATGTAAGGGTATTTTTGTCCTTTTATACCATTAACTTAACAATATAGCAATCGGGTTTCATGGTTTTTTATTTTTATGTTTATATTATTTTTCTTGTATTATTAAATTTTAAGAATTATAGTTAAAAATTCTCATACGTTATTTGTATAAAATGACAAAAATGCTCTTAAATTATCTAATGAAATGTAATAGCTTTTGTCTGACAGGGACTAAAGTCACTATTTCTATCACATTTGGGAAATAATTCTTTTATATATTATCATTATTATAGTTATTTTTTAACAAATTTTCGTCAATTATAAGGATAAAAATATTTCATTCTAAAATTTAGGTTTTTTTTTGGTTTAACTAAACATTAGTATGGGTGTCCATATAAAAACCTCTCCCTGGAATCGATTCTTGATTAATGTCTTTAAGTTAAGCCTATTTGTATCTTTGCTTGTTCTAGGTGAGACAATAGGCGAATAGCTGAGGAAGCAATCAAGTTTGAAGTAATAATGGTTTTTGAATGGATCGATGTGGAGCAATAATATCAATATGCGTACAAAATAGCAACAAATTCAACTACTTTTTCAAAGACAACACAATTCAACTTAACTCAAGGTACAGTGAAATCATTTTCTCTCTTTAATTCTTTCTCCGGGTGTGTTTCCTTTGCGTAGCGTGTAGTCAGCTGTAGAAACTAACAACAAAATCCTAGTTCTTTACTGTTCAGATGCAAAGACAACAAGAAAGAACATAACACAGAGAGCATTCTTGCCTCGGAAAAGAGCAACACAACCCCCACTCTATAATTCGGGTTTTAAATCCCAACAAACCAAAAAGACACAACAAAGAAAGTGAAATCTATTATAATTTAATAAAATTTACTCTTTATCTTTTGACATAGCTTGATTTATTGAGTGTATAACGTACCGTGTGAATATGCTTGTGGTTTGGTTATGAACAGTACAAAGTTTGCCGTTCCATAAAGGGCCAAACCAAACCCTATCTCTTTTTAATCTTTTGCCAAACGGATCCTCAAAAGTAGCATGCACTTATGGCTTCTTCTTCTTCTCTCAAGAAGCGTCTGAGCCTAGTGGGACAAGTAGGAATACTTGGTGAAGTTGAAGAAGAAGAAGAAGAAGAAGAAGAAAGAAGAGACTGGCTTCAGTTAGGGTTAGGGTTAGGTTTTGGTCTTAACACTTCTGGAAAAAAGAAACAAGAACATTATCAATCAAAAGAGAACCCCGTTTCAGTTTCACCCACTGTGTTACCTTCTCCTTCGCCAACGCTTCCTGGTGTCCAGCATCATCAAGAAATAGGACTAGGTTTAGGACTAGAATTAGGATTAGGATTAGGGTTAGGGTTTGATAATGGGAGTATGTGTTATAAGGATGTGGCTCCGATTAGTAATAATAATCAAAAGAAGTTGTGGGAAGATCTGGATCAGGGTGGTCAGTATTGTGATGATGAAGATCGTGATCTTGATTATGATGATGAAGATATACCATCAGGTAGCTGTCTTGACTGGCAAAATCCCAAGTTCAATGATTCTCATCATATCTCAACAAGAAGAAGACCCCACCCTGGTTTGTGGTTTACTCTCATCTCTTTTACGAACCGGTGAGCAAAATCTTCAAAATGTTCATCATTATAAACCCCATTCTCTCTGTCGCTCTCTTTATTTTATTTTATTCACAATTATTATGCTTAAGTGGACACTTTCTCCATTTGTCATTATTAAAATTAATTTTCTTTTCACTTCACTTTTCCTCATTTTTTTTTTGGGGTTTATTTTGGATATCTATCTCGTTTTCATTTCAATCTTTCTCTTGGGTTTGATCTTCAAAATGTTCATCATTATAAACCCATTCTCTCTCCCTCTTCCTGAAAATACTCTCTTATTTTTTATTCACCCTAATCTTGATGTTTAAGTGGACACATAATATATATGTTGTTAACTTTCTCCATGTGTCATTTATTAAAATTAATTTTCTTTCTACTTCACTCTTTCTCATTTTTTTTGGGTTTGGTGGTTATTTTAGTTATACTTATGTATCCTCGTTTTCATTTTCAATCTTTCTCTTGGTTTGATCTTGCACAACCTGAAATCTATCTCTCTCTCTCTCTCTCTCTCTCTCCCTTTCACTTCATTAAGGTGGTTTCAAATTTCAATCTCCCATTGTTGTATACAAAATATTTCCCTCTTCACACATTCCGTACGCCAAATTTCTCTTATTTTTCCCAACATTTTGTGTTTAATCTCTGTAAAAACTAAATGACTAATTGTTTGGCAATTGATGTGTTAATAACATGAACAGGGTTGGACAAGCACTGCCTCAAATACCTAAGGCGTATATTAGAGTGAAGTAAGTAGTGCACGTTAGATTACTATTTGCATCTTAATAATACATGAGCGTATCATTTCACTGTCATTTCAATGGACATATGAATGTATTCTTTTTTTCTATCAGCTAATGATGATGTTCTGTGAAATTAGTAGAAAAGGCTGATATTACTTTTTTTTTTTTTTGGTTTTGGTGTCATGTTTTTATTTGTTTTTTGTAAAAAGGGATGAGAACATGACAGTTTTCACGGTTAAAAAGTACCTGGTTAGAAAGCTCGGTCTCTCCAACGAAGCTGAGGTAATCTACTCAAATCTCTCTCTCCCCCTCTCAATAATGAAGCATGCATGAAAATAATAATTTTTTTTTTTTTTTTTGAGAGATGACAAGTTCTCATTACGTGGGTCATGTTAAATCAAATAATAATATCGCAGAACTCTGGCCAGTTTGATTTAAAATTATAGGGTTTTGAGATCTTTTGAGTATACTATCAGAAAATTGATTCTCGGCCAGTTAAGTAAAGTACCCTACTTCTTTTTCGGCCGCATGAAATTATTTGATTACCAATTTTGGCTTTGTATTTCTTTAAATGCTCTATCTTATATACTTCTTTTAACACATTAAATGGCTTCAAATATCCTTTTAGGCTTCTGTTTTTGGTTTTGCATGTTTCTAATTTGTTTACAAGTAGTTTGAGGTAGCCTAAATGACTTAATTTTTTGTATCATACGATTCCATTACCTATTTCTAAATTATATGATGTTCATATATCTTGAGACATTGTATTTGGAACATATGAAACTGTATAGAATAAATAATAAAATTCAGGGGCGTAGTATCATTGCTAGAATATACAGCTTTGTTTCGTAATGTATATAGTTATATTTTCTAATAGGATTCATTAGCGGCTATATAATATAGGGTACTAAGGCTAATAACCTCTCTAGTTGTTATGATTACTGGGAGCATTGTTGTTTTACTAGGTATATAATTATTATTTTCTAATATATAGGGATGTAAGTCTTTGTTTAATTTCTAGGGTCCTAAGGGCTAAATGTTCGTAAATGTTGATCTCGTTTTAAGGGCTGTAGGCAACTTTCATCTTTTTAGGGACCATAATTGCTGCATTTATAGCTGTAAAAGTATTATTTACGTTCTATGGCATTCTCATTTACTATGCATTTTACATTTATCGTAGCCATTGGTCGATTAATTTGATGCCACATGAGGCCTTAGTAGAGTTCATTTTACTTGTAGTAGATTGACATATGCAATGGTTTAAACATCTTTAGATCCTATGGAAACATTAGTATCCTTTTAGGAAACTCAAAGATAATCAGAAATTAAATCTTAACTTGTTAAATATAGTCATTCACCTTGAAAAAACTTGGTCCTTAGGAATTTACTTGGTCTAAAGTTAATTTAGCACCTCATCTCATCATTTCTGTCATTTAGGAAAATTAATTGTTTGATAAATAAAATTCAGATACGAGATACTGATTTTTAAATCGCAGTATTACTCTACTCAATTTTATAACTTTGGAACCTCTACGCTGTACTTGATGGAAATGAAACGAAAAATGAAACCAAATATAAAACACTTATTGGTGACCTAACTTGAAGAAAAAAGTCTTTTATTATTTGTCGCTCTATTAAGCCCCTTCTAGTCATAGTATGTTAATTGACTAAGGAAGACTTAATCCCGGAAGCTTCTTTTGACTGGAAATACTGTAATCTAAAATGACATGTTGACCTTTTAAACTCTTTATGTGCCGTTTTTAGATGAAATTGACCCAAAAATCTGTCAAACCATGAAGTTAATTTAGTACGGTAAAAACCCTATTGTGAGATAAAGTTTACCATCGACTTTAATGTGAATTTATCTTGAATTGGAGAGAAGATTATGGGTAATTAAGTTGTATTGACATGAGTGTCTTAAGCTTATTAAAAGCATTTCCTGATCAATACAATGTCGGTTATAACGCTATTGTGATTTTGTGGACAGATTGATATACTATGCATGGGGCAGAACTTGTTGCAAACACAAACTTTGAAGCAAGTGCGAGATGCTGTTTGGCTGCCGGGATTAATACAATCCATAAATTCAACAGCTCTAGTATTTGCAACCTCACAAGGCAGGCCGATTAACCATTTGATGCAGTTGCATTATGGAAGAAGATGCCTCGTTTGATAGTGTAAGAATTTTTAGAAGCATATGTGATGAATATGCATGCTTTATCAACCAAGGTTAAATTAATGTTAAATGTATAGTTTAATTTTTGAAGGTCGAACTTCTGCTCATCAGCAAATTATTGATCAATAACATTGACAGGTTAGTTTTATTAATTAATTTCCAAATAATCCTAGAAGAATATATATAGAACCAAGATTAAAGCTACCGATAATCAAGATATTTGTAAAGAGATTAAATACACGGCAACGTTAACAGTGAAAATTTTAAGCAAAGTGAATTCTTGTACCATATTTAAGTACTCTGATTAGCATCGCTTTCACACTCAAAGTTTCAGATTTCGGTTTACAGATAAGATCTGGGCAACGTCGACACTTCATTCAACAAAATTTATAGATTAAAACAACACAATATAGATTGCTATTAACAAATTAAATTATATAGCAATAAATATAGTTCATCATCATCAATTCAACAAATTCAATACGAGTAAAACAATACAATATAGCTCTCCATCATCGATTCAAACAACTCACTACCTCAAAAAAAAAAAAGAAAACTCTCACATATCACGTTATAAACACCATAATAATACCATTTCCACAACCTAAACAATACCAACAACTTTACAAGCTCAATAATACCAAGTCAGAAAAAACCTATAGGTCATTTTATCCCTAAACCCTAAACCCTGGTTATCAAAAAAATAAAAAATAAAACATAAGCATGTATTTTTAATTTATCTCCAAATAACTTCTAGGTCATTTTATCTAGGGGCGGACCCAAGAATGAAACTTACGGGGGTCAAAGGTTAAAATAAAAATTAAGATAAATAAAAATAAAAATAAATAAAAATATTTATATTAATAAAATTCTCATTAACTAATACATTCATAATTGTTCTCAAAAGATTTCATCTTTTGAAAATATTGTATAATGACTTTATTATCAATACTATCAAATACATCATTCTCTATATACACAATTAAACTATCATTTATCCATTAATCACTCACCATGACCACGAAATGGGAGTCGTCCTTGCCTTAAAAGATAACGAACACAGTCAATTATAGCATTTATACGAGTTCGGTACTCAATTTGTGTTTTAGAAGAGNCTCACATATCACGTTATAAACACCATAATAATACCATTTCCACAACCTAAACAATACCAACAACTTTACAAGCTCAATATTTCCAAGTCAGAAAAAACCTACAGGTCATTTTATCCCTTAACCCCGGTTATCAAAAAAATAAAAAATAAAACATAAGCATGTATTTTTAATTTATCTCCAAATAACTTCTAGGTCATTTTATCCAGGGGCGGACCTAGGAATGAAACTTACGGGGTCAAAGGTTAAAGTAATAATTAACATAAATAAAAATAAAAATAAATAAAAATATTTGTATTAATAAAATTCTCATTAACTAATACATTCATAATTGTTCTCAAAAGATTTCATCTTTTGAAAATATTGTATAATGACTTTATTATCAATACTATCAAATACATCATTTTCTATATACACAATCAAACTATCATTTATCCATTAATTACTCATCATGACCACAAAATGGGAGTCGTCCTTGCCTTCAAAGATAACGAACACAGTCAATTATAGCATTTAAACGAGTTCGGTACTCAATTCGTGCTTTAGAAGAGTGTCTATAAAAAAATGTCTGAATGTGTTGGTCTTGATTCAATAACGATTCACACATTCTTCGAGTTTAGTTATGAGCAACACTTCTAGCATGAACATTCAATCTTTCTTTCTTTTCCCAATTTGAAAACCCTTGACCAATAAAGTGATCAGCACCCTTTTATCACCAACATCTAACCTAAAAAGATAGCAACAAAGACAAAATCCTACATCTTTCGCTATACTATATTCCAAGCATTGATCAAATTCATCAAACCAAGGAACATCAAATCCTCTTGAAAATCCACCAAAATCTCTAAAAGGAAACTCATGGCCTTTAGGTTGACAAGAACCCCTTTTCAAATATACTCTTTGGATTTGATCTTGAATATTAGAATCATAATCTAAAATTCGGGGACGTAAACCTGGATCCATAGGAAGATCTCGCAAATCAACATCCACATTTTTTCTTGAATCATCAATATTTTCTTCTTGTTGAGATGATGAGATCATCGTTGACTTTCTTTTGAAATATCTCTCCATTTTATTTCAAAACAACAATATATTATTACTTGATAAAAAAAATAATAAATTTTATGCTCAATATAAACTAAACTAACATTTATAATAATTTTAAACATGAAAGTTAAATAAATGAACTTAAATTGCAGTAAGAAATTAAACAAGAGCTCAAAATCAATAGTATTTCACAAAAATACTTGATCTACAAGCCATTAAACATGTTGGTAAACTATATGTAAATTCAGCTAATTAGCCCCTTAATATTAGTTGTATATCATTGTTTAATCTCATATTCATGATATGAAGTTACATATATTTCGAATGACATAAATTCATTCTAATGTTATAAATCAAAACAACAAAAGAAAATTAATTCTAAAAGCTTTAATATATATATATATATATATTTTGTTTCATCATTTTTTTTCTAGTAAGATTAATTTTTCTTTATTGAGAGTTCTTGTCTTCTTGATACAAGAACAACAAGTCAACAACCAATTTCTTGCTTTTGTTTGGTAGCTCAATAAATTAAAATACACTTAGAAGATAAAAAGTAGCAGCCAACCAAGCACAAAACTACAGCAACATGCCAACAACCTCACCATTTATGTAGAAAAAAAATTCTACATGTGCTTGAAGAAACATAGTGAAAGCCAATCAAAATTATCCATGAGCACAACACTATAAAGGACATTCTAGAGAGCTTAAATGAAATTAATTAAACAAAATTCAATAATTGAATCAAGTAAAAAAGGGAAATCAACAAATATTCTTACTGATAAAAGAGATTCTGAAAACAGTGGCGACTCTTCAATTGAGTGGTGGGGCGCGCTAGGGCTGAGGAAGAGAAAAATAGGGATTGGAGAGACAGAGTGGGGCACGCTGGGCAAGAGAAAAAGTTGGGATTGGGGAAAAAAGGGAGAAATTATTATTAGAGAAAGTAAAATTTTTAATTAATTTAGTTTACTATAATTTTGTAATTTAGTTTTGTTATGGGGCAGAATTTAAAAAATTTAAAAAACTAAAAATAAAACCCAAGTAGGGTCACTTGACCCCATGTGGGTCCGCCCCTGATTTTATCCCTAAATCATTTTATTTTCATGGAAACTAATATATGTTTATTTTATAGGATATTATTAATTGGAGAGGAAAGTTTTGTGAAACTAACCCCAAAGGGTTGACTTGCCAGTTAAGGAGGTTTGCTTCCTTCCTTGAGTTCCTGGGTTCAAACTTTGGGGCCATCTATTACAATAACATTGTTGGTTACTTGCTCATTTGGGTTTGTAGGGTGTTTACTGGACCCCGAAGATTAGTTGAGGTGCACGCAAGCTAGTTCGGACAACTGAATTATATAAAAAAAATGTTTCATGAAATATCTATAAGAAGAAAGACAAAATTTTAATAGAAAAAGAAGGGGGGGGGGGGGGGGGGGGGGACAAAACTCCATTAGTTATGTTAAATTTAACGAAGAAAGTTACAAGACATAAAATACCATATACTAATATTTATAGAACATATTTTTTTACCGAGGGTGAATCTTATCCACCCTTGTAAATATGAAAGTCTTAAGCAACATAGCAATTATTGAAACAAAAATGCTATGTACACTGAAGACGTGGCACCCTGACTCGGACGTTGTAATGTAGGCACATGATACAAGACTTCTGTGAGGACGACTGTCTATATTTTTTGGAGACCATCATTCAGGAATGGACGGGGTCCAGAAAAAATATTAAAAATCAATTAAAATCAATGGACTCCCATCCAATAAAGGGACGGCGTCCCTTTACTATGGACGACTATCCAAATAAGCACAATATGGATGACAGTCTATCTAGTGTGGACGACCTCCGCATGAGATGGACTGGCGTCCATACTTTTTTAAAAATAATAAATAAAATGCACTGGTTTAGGGATTTTGGTTCCAAACTAATTCAAAAAACACAAAATAGCAAAACATTACATCTGCCGCCTTGAAGCCACATTATCTACTGCTTGTTCACTTTTCGTCTTCATCATTTGCCAGCTAGACTACCAGTTAAACCACTTGTGAGTATTTTTTATTTTGTACTCATTTCTCTCTTGCTTATCGTTCATTGAAGAAAGTTCAAAACTCTAATATTGGCTGTTATTATTGGTTGGTTTTGCTTGGTAAAGCCCTAATAATTTGCTCAAAACTCTCGAAGGATATATGTTAATTGGTTTGCTATTGTATTGATGAATGAGGCTATTTAATCTATGCAAAAATGTGAATGTAGCAAAATGTGAATGTGCATAAAACTCTTTCCAAATTTGTTGTTTGCCTATTGCTTGCTGGTTAGTGTGAATTGGAGGGAGTTCCTCATAAGAAGGGGTATATAGGGGGCATAAATAAAAGATGGAGGAGGTGTGAGTGGCATGTGAGCATGTGTTAGTGGAGGTTGGTTAGGTGATATTGTCGTGTGAAGAGTAATGTGCTAGGGGAGGGAATAATTCGATCATTAGTAGAACTAGTATATTAAGGAGTGTGATTTTAGGAAAGGAGAGCAGATTATTAAGCCTCCTTGAGGACGCAATTCTTTGTTGGACTATGTGACTTTTAAAGTGCAAAAAATATCAAACAAAATACACTATGTGACTTTTACAAGTGCATTGGCTGCCGTTCAGATCCTAGTTGGTGTGTTCAAGGCAAGATTGTTCATGCTCTGGTAACTCGTATGGGCCTACATGACAATTTGATTGTTGGCAATGCATTGGTAGCATGTATGCTAAGTTCGTATGATGGTTGAGGCAAATTGAGTATTCCAGATGATGCCTCATCACAACACTTGAGTTGGAATGCACTCATTGGTGGTTATGCTGAAAATGAAGAACCAAATGCAGTAGTTGAAGCTTATAAATTAATGAAGAAAAAGGGACACCTATGAACTACATTACAATTGCAAATGTTCTCGGTGCTTTTTGACATCCTTTGGATTCTACTAAAGCATGTCCTATCTAATGGGACTTGAATCAAATAAATATGTTCAGAACTCCCTTATCACAATGTATGCTAGGTGTGGTGATCTCAATTCAAGTAACTACATCTTTGATGGATTATCTAACAAGAATTCAGTCTCATGGAATGCCTTGATTGCTGCAATTACTAAAAATAAAAGAGAATGTTTTGCTTGAAGCTAAACAATGTCTTATTTACTGCTTTTGATTAGTGTTTACTCACATTGTAGAATCTCACCCATTTTGTTGAACCTATGGAGGACTTATCATTTTTTAGAACATTTTATAGTTCACATAATTCATAACTGCTCTAAGGTGATGATATTCTTATAAGTAAGCTACAATCTAGAATGATGACACTAAACATGATTTTTCATTATAGTTCTCCTTTTTTAATATCTGCAAAATTCTTATGAATATGTTTTTTCCAAGAAGTTGTTGGTTTTAGAAGAAACAAAAATGGTAAGAGCAAAAATATAACCTTCCCATGGAGGCACATCGTCATTTGAAGTCCAATTTCGAGATGTGCAAAATTTAGGGGTGAGCACGGGTGGCAGGTAGAACCGGAACCGGAACCGGAACCTACCCGAAACCGGTACTGTGCGGGTAGGTTCTGGTTCTAATTTTTTGGAACCAATACTGTGCGGTTCCGGTTCCGGTCCTTGTGTTGAGGAACCGAACTGTAAAAAGGGTACCCTGTTTTGGAACCTGTAGGGGTTACCTGGTTTAGAACCAATTTTTGGAACTTGTTTGGAACCTGTTTTGGAACCTGTTGGAACCTGTTTTGGAAACTGGACTACAATGAATATTTGTGAAATGTGATAATGGAGGTTTCTATTATTTTATAAAAAAAATTTAAATAGAAAAAAATTAAATTTTTAGAATAACCTAATTAATAAATATACGAATACAATTATACTTATTACATATAAATTACAATATTAAAATTTTAATATATTATAATACATTATATTAAAGTTTTGATTAATTAACTGAATAATTGGAATTATGATCCAATTAAAAGTGTTTTACATTTTTAATGTATTAAAAAATTATTTTGAATAATAAGTATATTTGATTGAGTAAAATATATTTAGTTACTTACTTCAATTATCAGTTCTAAGTATACTATAATAAATTAGTATTAATTAATTATATATGTAAATTGAAACATTATAATTTTAATTACTATTAAATATCATACTTAATCAATTATACACTTACATTATAGTTAATGATTACTTAATTAATTATATTTACCTTACTTATTGATTTATTGTATATTAATATAACATACATTAATTGATTACTACTTATATTGACTTATAAGTTATATTTGTATATTACCTAATTAAATATTGAAATTTAGTTAATTATAGCATTACATTATAGATTATAGTATAATTACTTAGTTAATTATAACATTTTATTATAAACATTATACAACTTAATTAAATGATTAAAAATTTAATTAATTATAATATTAACATTAAAATTTATAGTATGAGTATTTAATAGTTAATTCATTATAATATACATTATAATATGATTATATAATTAATTATATATTACATAATTAAATGATTACTTAATTGATTATGATTATATTATAAATATTAGTAATTACTAATTACTACATAAACATTAGCATAATATTTAATTAAATGATTAGAAATTTAATTAATTACAACATTACAATATAATTTATAGTACGATTATGTAATAATTTGTAACATTATATTATAATTAATGATTACTTAATTAATTAAATATTCTATTATAAACAAATTAATTATAATATAATTAAGCCTTATAGTATGATTACTTAATTCATTGTAACATTTCACTATTCATATGTATGATTAGTTGATTACATATTAATTATAACATTAATAATTGATGATTATTTAATTGATTAGACATTATATTATAAATTAATTATAACATTACATTATAAATAAATCATTACTTAATTAATGATTAAAAATTTAATTAATTAAATATTACATTATAGTTAAATAATTACTTAATTAATATAAATTATTACATTACATTAATATATGATCCTTAATTAATTAAGTATTCCATAGTTAAATGTTACTTAATATAGTATATAATTTATAATATCACTTATAAACATTAGTAATTTACTACATTATTATTTTATACATTATTTAATTAAATGATTAAAATTTTTATTAATTATAAAATACATTAAAGATTTATAATCTGATTACTTAATTCATTATAACATTACGTTATAGTATGATCACATAATTAATTATAACATTACATAATTAAATATTACTTAATTGATTGATTTATGATATTGGTTTTAAACATTAGTAATTACTAATTTACTACATAAACATTAGCACAATACTTAATTAAATGATTAGAAATTTTTAATAATATTACCTTATAAACATTTCATTATAAACATAATTAAGCATTACATTATAATTAATAATTACTCAATTAAATTATACCATTATTATATTACATTATATTATGATCACTTACTTAATTTAGCATTACATAGTTAAATGATTACATAATTAGTTATGAATTTTAAAATTATATTAAACATTAAATTTACTATATTATTACATTATTTAATTAAACGATTAAAACTTTAATTAATTATAACATACCTTATATATTTAATATGATTACTTATCAATTATAACATTCCATTATAAACATTAGTATTAATTAATGATTTAAAATTTAATTATATAAATTAAATTATAGATTTATACTATGATTACTTAATTCTTATAACATTACATTATCTATTATAGTATGATCAATAATTAAATAACATTACATAATTAAATGATTACTTAGATTATCATGAAATTTATAAACATTAGTAATTATTTTACTAATTACACAATCTTATTAAATGATCGATTGTATTAATTATAATATTACATTATAAATTTATGGTATGATTACTTAATTAATTATAACATTCTATTATAAACAATATTACAATACTTAATTAAATGATTAACAATTTAATTAATTATAATATTACATTATAATTAAACCCTAAACCCAAACAGTATATTTGTTAGGGGTGTATTTGTAAACTTTTAATGTATTTTTGTCATTTTTTAAACTAATTGGGGGGTAATTGATTTTTTATAGCGTACCCTGGAAAGGAACCGGAACCTGCATTTTAGGTTCCGGTTCCTTGAATTGAAGAACCTGCACTGTGCGGTTCTGGTTCCGGTTCCCTTGGAAAATGGAGGGTACCCGCCCCTAGCAACATAAAAAGCAATATAAAGAGATGGCGAAAAAAGATATTTGTCTTGGAAGAAGTTTAGATTTAGGATTTATAGCAAGTTTGGGTTTAGGTGATGAGATTTATAGTTGGATTCGTAATTTGAAATGGGACCAGTTGGTGAGTGTTAGATATTATGGATATAAGCATTTGATTTATGAGTTTTTTAGTAGTTTGGAAGTTGTGGAGATAGATACTGATGATTTTCTGGCGTATACAATGTTTTTTAGATTAAAGAATCAGAATTGTGTAGTGAGGCCACAAGCAATCTGGATAGTGTTTGATTTAGAAGCTTCAGATAACATATTCAGAACGTGGGACTCCAAACAAGCTTGGACGAATGTTTTTGGAAAAGGGGTTTACCATTCACATAGGTGTAAATCTACAAAGTTAAAGAATCCTACCATGAGAGTTTATCACAAATTTCTGACTTTCACATTTAATGGTAGGAAAGAGACAAATGAAATGTGACAGTCAATGATTTATTGTTCATGGAAGCAAAAATAATAGAGAGACAAGTAAATTAAGCAAAGTTATTGATTAAGAAAATGGGAGAGATTAAAGCAGAAAAAAGGAGAAATATATTGGGGGATGCTTGTTACGTTAATATGTGAGAAGTTGGGTTTAAAGATCACATTTTCTGATGAAGCCAATAAGATTACATTTTCTGCAAATAATTTGTTAGGGGATGTCACTTTGTGTAAAATGGATTTGATTAAAAAGAATGTGGTAGGAGAATGATTTTTTATTAGGGATGAAATGGAGGAAGAGGCAACGGTTCCGGAAGGTGTCCCTGTTCCAGAAGGGGAAAATCAAGGACGATTCTATGTGCGCAAAAGAAGAAGAATGAGTATTGAACCTGGATCTTATCAGAATGTATAAGAAATGTCTTCTCATACCTTAGACAAAATAGTAAGCAGATTTGAGCGGATTGAAAGGTTTCAAGAGGAGAGTTTTTCACGTATTGAGAGAAAAATGTAGGAACAACAAGATTAGTTGTAAAATGATTTCAACTTGTTCGCATCAAGAATAGAAGAAACGGTTGACATCCTTGGGGAACACATGACAGAAATTCTCAATAGCCTCCTCCTCCAGTCAGCCTCCACCCCCTACACTATGATAAAGAACTTCACAACAACCTCCATTTTCTCAACATCCTTGGGGAACGCATTATGAATGTTAATTGTCACTATGTGTAGTTCAAATACTAAACTCTATGTATGCAGATTATATTTGCCTTTTGTTTATAAATATGTTAATTATAAAGTTTGATTTCACAAGATGTTCTCAATTAGTTGAGCTTTTCCAATATCATATGAATGTTAATTGTCAGTATGAATGTTATGTACGAAGATTATATTTGCCACAGTTTCATATCATTAATTATTCTTCAATACATATCTCAATGCATATGTATATGTAATACCAGACATACCAAAAAGACATATCAAAATTCAAAATTCAAAAGAAATGTAGAATAATATATACTGAAATGTGACAATAATATATACTGAAAATATTCAGAATAAGAATAAGTTACATTTACGTTATTATTATGAATTCACAACCCTACCACAAACAACCTACTCTTACCCAACCAGCAACAAAAATAATAAAAACAAAACAACTGAATAAGCATATAGCTCAATTGCATTCGCTAGAAATCAACCACAACGCGAATAATTTCTACCGAATACAATTTTATATTCTTCAACCAGTTAATGATATCAAATCTCTCCTAATGAAACATGTTCATCATTTACATCCTTCTGCCCAGTACATAAATTACTTTTTCCTGCGAGATTCTGAATCAGACCAGTGGACAACTGTTAATGTTTAACAATCACAATTTAGCACATGTTATAGAAAACTTAAGGTTTTTACTATTATACAACATACATAACACATATCTGGGTAGCAGCAACATCATTTGACAACACTTGAGTGTTAGTGTATATTAGTGTATGCCCTAGAAACCATTCGTGTTGTCGGTTTCAGAGCATTTTGTCTTGTATCTATATATATCATAAATAATAGAAGAAAGAGTTCTTCAATTCATATATGTAAATTGCTTCCTTTATTCAGTCATGCATTTAAAATAAAGTATGTATATGAATTGTCCAGATGATTCATTTAATAGGTAAATGAATTATTGAAAAGGGTTTGAAGTCCAATTTCGAGATGTGCAAAAATTAGGGGTGAGCACGGTGGCAGGTAGAACCGGAACCGGAAACGGAACCTACCGAAACCGGTACTGTGCGGGTAGGTTCTGTTTTATTTTTTGGAACCAATACGTGGCGTTCGGTTCCCGGTCCTTGTGGTGAGGAACGGAATGTAAAAGGGTTACCCTGTTGAACCTTGTAGGGGGTACCGGTTTAGAACCAATTTTTTGGAACTTGTTGGAAACCTTTTGGAACCTGTTTGGACCTGTTTTGAGCAATGGACTACAATGAAATATTTGTGGAAATGTGAATAATGGAGGGTTTCTATTATTTTATAAAAAAAAATTTAATAGGAAAAAAATTAAATTTTAGAATAACCTAATTAATAAATGACGATATCAATTATACTTATTACAATAAATTACACCTATTAAAAGTGTTAAATATTTAATACATATAATATTACAAGTTTTATTAATTAACTAATGAATGGAATTATGATCCAATTAAAGTGTTTTAACATTTTAATGGTTATTAAAGAATTATTTTGAATTAAAAATAGTAATTTTGATGGAGTAAAAATATATAGTTTTTACTTATATTATCATTTCTAAGTATATCTATAATAAATTAGTATTAATAATATATGATCATTGAAACATTATTAATTAATTCATAAATATCAGATATCATAGACCTTAATCTACTTATGCTTAATATGAAACTTACTGTAATTTTATAATGTTTATAACATATTAATTGATTTATTGTATAATTAATATAACATTAACATAATGATTAACTACTTAATTAAATGACTAAAGTTATAACATTTATATATACCTAATTATAATATTAGAAATTTGTTAATTCTAGCATTGACTATAGATTTATAGTATATTACTAGTTAATTATAACTTTTTTATAAACATCTAATACAAACTTAATTAAATGATTAAAAAAATTTAATTAATTTAAGCTATTAAATGTAAAAATTTATAGTATGAGTAGTTTAAAGTTAATTCATTATAATATTACATTATAATATGATTATATAATGTAATTATATAGATACTAATTAAATGATTACTTAGATTGATTATGATATTGATATTATAATATTAGTAATTAATAATTTAAACATAAACACTTAGCAAATATGTATAAAATGATTAGAAATTAATTAATTACAATAATCATATAAATTTATACGATTATGTAATTAATTGGAACCTATATTATAATTAAATGATTACTTAATTAATTATAAGATTATATATAAATACAAAATTAATTATAATATTATATAAAGACTTAGTATATGATTACTAAGTCATTGTAACATTCACTATTCATTATGTGTCATGATAGTTGATACATAATTAATAACATTACATAATATGATTATTAATTGATTAGTGACCAATTTATTGATAATATAAACTACATTATAACATTACATTATAAATAAAACATTACTAATAAATGATTTTTTAAAAAATTTAATTAGATGACATATACAGATAGTTGAAATGAATTACTTAATTAAATATAAAATTATTCACTTGTACATTATATCATGACTCCCTAATAAATTATAGTATTGCAATAGGAAATAATGATTAACGGTAAGTAGTATCTTAAAGTAGAGATATCCAATGAGAACATTGAGTAAGTTTACTACCATAGATTTAGTATCATTGTAAGATATAAATGATTAAAATTTAAATTATGAATTAAAAAATAACATTTAAAGATTATAATATGATTATTAAGTTCATTATAACATTCACGTTTAGTATGCTACCTAAAATTAATTATAAACATTACTAAGTAAATGATGTACTTTAATTGATTATGAGTTATATATTTGTTTTAAACATAGTAATTACTAATGTGACTACAGAAAACATTAGCAAAAATACTAAGTAAGATAGATAATTTAATTATATACTAGGATTCCGGTAATAAAACATGTCAGTTATAAACATTAAGGAAGCATTACATATATATAAACATAATTACTCAAATTAAACATCTATAACACTGTATTCATTAGTACATTAGTTATGATCATATTAATGATAGAGCGAGTACATAGTTAATGATTACATAATAGTTCATGCATTTAGTAAAATTGATATTTAAAAACATAGTATGTACTTATTAGGTTACATTATTAATTAAACGATTAAAATTTAATGTAAATTAACAGTACACTAGTATATTTATACTTAGATTACTTATCAATTATAACATTCCATAGTAACAACATTGGTATATAATGATAAATGATTTTAAAATTTAATTAATTAGAATATATAAATTATAGTTATACTTTGATGACTTAATCATATTATAAACACTTAATATACTATTATTAGTATGATGCATATAATAATATACAATTAGATATTAAATGTTTACTAATTGTTATGACATTATATATAAACATTAGTAATTATATTTACTAATTTACACAAACTAAATAAATGATAGAATTTTATAATAGAATATTACATTATAACAATTTATGGTAGGAATACGGATATACTAATATTTATAGAACATATTTTTTTTTACCGAAGGGTGAATCTTATCCACCCTTGTGAAATATGAAAGTCTTAAGCAGCATAGCAATTATTGAAACAAAAATGCTATGTACACCGAAAGTTGGTACTAAAATTATGCACCGATATACGTGGCACCTGACTCAGACGTCACAACGTAGGACACGATACAAGACTTCCATGAAAGGACGACCGTCTATATTTTTTGGACGACCATCCATTCAGGAATGGATGGGGGTCTAGAAAAAATATTTAAAAATCAATTAAAAATCGATGGACTCCCATCCAAATACAAGGGACGGGCGTCCCTTTACTATGGACGATCGTCCAAAAAAGCATAATATGGAAGCCAGTCTATCTAGTGTGGACGACTGTCCCTTATATAGGGACAACCGTCCGCATGAGATGGACTGGCGTCCATACTTTGTTAAAAATAATAAAATAAAAATTTTAAAATAAAAATGCAAACAATATGGACGCCAGTCTATCTAGTGTGGAAGATCGTCCCTTGTATATGGATAGCCGTCCGCATGAGATGGACTGGCATCCATGCTTTATTAAAAATAATAAAAACATAAATTTAAAATAAAAATGCACTGGTTTAGGGATTTATGGGTTCCAAAACTAATTCAAAAAACACAAAATAGCATAAACATTACATCTGCCGCCGTTGAAGCCATATTATCTGCTGCTGTTGTTCACTTTTTCGTCTTCATCGTCTGAACTCCAGCTAGACTACACAGTTAAACCACTTGTGAGTATTTTTTATTTTGTACTCATTTCTCTCTTACTTATCGTTCATTGAAGAAAGTTCAAAACTCTAATAATTGGCTGTTATTATTTGGTTGGGTTTTGCTTGGTAAAAGCCCTAATAATTTGCGTCAAAACTCTCCGAAGGATATATGTTAATTGGTTGTGCAATAATTCTATTTGTATTGATGAATGAGGCATATTTAATCTATGCAAAAATGTGAATGTGCATAAAAACTCTTTTCCAAAATTTTTGTTGTGTTATTTGCATTTTTGTTGCCTATTGCTTGCTGGTTAGTGTGAACTTGGTAGGGAGTTCCATCAATAAGAAGGGGTATAAGGGGCATAAGGATAAAAGATGGTAGGAGGTGTGAGTGGCATGTGAGCATGTGTTAGTGGAGGTTGGTTAGGTGATATTGTCGTGTGAAGAGTAATTGTGCTAGGGGAGGGAATAATTCAGTTAGTGGAACTAGTATATTAAGGAGTGTGATTTTAGGGAAAGGGGAGCAGATTATTAAGCCTCCTTGAGGACGCCAATTGCTGTTGCTGGGACTATGTGACTTTTATAAGTGCAAAAAATATACAACTATGTGACTTTTACAAGTGCATTGGCTGCCTGTTCAGATCCTAAGTTGGCTGTTCAAGGCAAGATTGTTCATGCTCTGGTAACTCGTATGGGCCTACATGAAAATTTGATTGGTGGCAATGCATTGGTTAGCATGTATGCTAAGTTCAGTATGATGGTTGAGGCAAATTGAGTATTCCAGATGATGCCTCATCACGACACTGTGAGTTGGAATGCACTCATTGGTGGTTATGCTGAAAATGAAGAACCAAATGCAGTAGTTGAAGCTTATAAATTAATGAAAGAAAAAGGGACACCTATGAACTACATTACAATTGCAAATGTTCTCGGTGATTTTTTCACTCTTTAGGTTCTACTAAAGCATGGGATGCCTATCTAATGGGACTTGAATCAAATAAATATGTTCAGAACTCCCTTATCACAATGTATGCTAGGTGTGGTGATCTCAATTCAAGTAACTACATCTTTGATGGATTATCTAACAAGAATTCAGCTTCATGGAATGCCTTGATTGCTGCAATTACTAAAAATCAAATGAGAGAATGTTTTGCTTGAAGCTAAACAATGTCTTATTTACTGCTTTTTGATTAGTGTTTACTCACATTGTAGAATCTCACCCATTTTGTTGAACCTATGGGAGTGACTTATCATTTTTTAGAACATTTTATAGTTCACATAATTCATAACTGCTCTAAGGTGATGATATTCTTATAAGTAACGCTACAATCTAGACATGAATGACACTAAACATGATTTTTCATTATAGTTCTCCTTTTTTTAATATCTGCAAAATTACTTATGAATATGTTTTTTCCAAGAAGTTGTTGGTTTTAGAAGAAAGCAGAAAATGGTAAGAGCAAAAAATACAACAATTCCTCATGGAGGCACATCGTCATCTGGAGTCCAATTTCAAGACGTGAACATAAAAAGCAATACAAAGAGATGGCGAAAAAAGATATTTGTCTTGGAAGAAGTTTAGATTTAGGATTTATAGCAAGTTTGGGTTTAGGTGATGAGATTTATAGTTGGATTCATAATTTGAAATGGGACCAGTTGGTGAGTATTAGATATGATAGATATAAGTATTTGATTTATGAGTTTTTTAGTAGTTTGGAAGTTGTGGACATAGATACTGATGATTTTCTGGCGTATACAATGTCTTTTAGATTAAAGAATTAGAATTGTGTAGTGAGGCCACAGGATTTAGCAATTTGGATAGGGTTTGATTTTGAAGGTTTGGATAACATATCCAGAATGTGGGATTCCAAACAAGATTGGACGGATGTTTTTAGAATAGGGGTTTACCATCCACATAGGTGTAAATCTACAAAGTTAAAGAATCCTGAAATGAGAGTTTATCACAAATTTCTGACTTTCACATTTAATGGTAGGAAAGAGACAAATGAAATGTGACAGTCAATGATTTATTGTTCATCGAAGCAACAATAACAGGGAGACAAGTAAATTCAGCAAAGTTATTGATTAAGAAGTTGGGAGAGATTAAAGAAGAAAAAAGGAGAAATATATTAGGGGATGCTTGTTACGCTAATATGTGAGAAGTTGGGTTTAGAGATTAGCCATTCTGATGAAGCCAATAAGATTACATTTTTTGCAAATAATTTATTGGGGGATGTCACATTGTGTAAAATGGATTTGATTAAAAAGAACGTGGCAAGAGAATAGTTTTTTATTAGGGATGAAATGGAGGAAGAGGCAACGGTTCAGGAAGGTGTCCTTGTTCCAGAAGGGGAAAATCAAGGACGATTCTATGTGCGTAAAAGAAGAAGAACGAGTACTGAACTAGGATCTTATCAGAATGTACAAGAAATGTCTTCTTACACCTTAGACAAAATAGGAAGCAGATTTGAGTGGATTAAAAGGTTTCAAGAGGAGAGTTTTTCACGTATTGAGAGGAAAATGTAGGAACAACATGATTAGTTGCAAAGTGATTTCAACTTGTTTGCATCAAGAATAGAAGAAACGGTTGACATCCTTGGGGACCACATGACAGAAATTCTCAACAGCCTCCTTCTCCTCCTCCAGTCAGCCTCCACCCCCTACACTATGATAAAGAACTTCTCAACAACCTCCATCTTCTCAACATCCTTGGGGAACGCATTATGAATGTCAATTGTCACTATGTGTAGTTCAAATACTAAACTCTATGTATGCAGATTGTATTTGCCTTTTGTTTATAAATATGTTAATTAATAAAGTTTGATTTCACAAAATGTTCTCAATTAGTTGAACTTTTCCAATATCATATGAATGCTAATTGTCAATATGAATGTTATGTACGAAGATTATATTTGACACAGTTTCATATCATTAATTATTGTTCAATACATATCTCAGTGCATATGTATATGTAATAGTAGACATACCAAAAAGACATATCAAAATTCAAAATTCAAAATTCAAATGAAATGTAGAATAATATATACTGAAATGTGACGATAATATATATTGAAAACATTTAGAATAAGAAAAGGTTATATTTACGTTATTATTATGAATTCAAAACTATACAACAAACAACCCACTCTTACCCAACCAGCGACAAAAATAATAAAAATAAAACAACTGAATTACCATATAGCTCAATTGCATTTGTCAGAAGTTAACCACAACGCGAATAATTTCTACCGAATACAATTTTATATGCTTCAACCAGTTAACGATATCAAATCTCTCCCAACGAAACATGTTCATCATTTACATCCTCTTACCCAGTACATAAATTACTTTTTCCTGCGAGATTTTGAACCGGACCAGTGGACAACTGTCAACGTCTAACAACCATAGTTTAGCACACATTATAGAAAACTTAAGGTTTTTACTATTATACAACATACATAACACATATCTGGGTAGCAACAACATCATTTGACAATACTTGAGTTCCCGGTACACTTTCAGTTCTGTTGATGATTCTTTCCCTAAAAAGTAGCATAACACATTAATAATCAAGTAGATATCATTATAAACTTGAAATAAGTAAATAATGTTTCAAAAACAAATATCATGTAAGAATAGGTGTATAATTCATACCAATTCTTTGTTTTTGTAATTTTTTATTTTTAGCCCTACGTACAATTTCGTCAACCTTTGATTGCTTTCTTTTGCATGGAGGATGACCTTGGCTGCGAATTGCCTGTCGACTAATAATTAGACTATTCCCCTCTTTGGGAGGACTGTCTCCATCTTTACTACCAAGCCCTCCCTCACTTTCCTTCTACTCCAACTTTTTTCTCATGCCAATCATAAATTCCGTCAACATATTACAGTCTTCCTCATTGTTTGATGCCATATCGGCTACTGTCACCACTATATTAGACGACTTCTCAAAAAATTGTCCTTCAACGTTGGTGCTTCACCTATTATAACTTACCTTGATTTTTGTATGGCATCTATTTATGTTTTTCCTCCAATGTCATAGAATGTATTTATCTGGAATGTGTGAAACCCTTTTATGAATCAACACAATAATGGCATGTCTGCATAAAATCCTTCTGAACTCAAACAAATGAGAATTACAATGAAAATCACATGAACTTTCTTCAAAGTATACCAAAAAGGGAACACATCGATTACTATCTCCAAACCAAACATCTTCTAAAACTTGATACTCCTCATACGAATCGGACTTTTCAGAAAAGATAATTCACAATAAATCTTCCCCGCAATCTCATCTTGAAACTCTTTAAAATTTGTAGTTGTGTATGCATTTTGAAATTGTTTCTCAATAGGGTAATTAGTTATGCATGGTATCCAAGACTTGAAAGATCTAAAATCAGCCTCCCTTTCCTTTTCCATTTTATCTCGCAATGCATTACCATATTGTTCCAGAAATTGTTTCAATGTTGTTTTGGAATTTACATATCCATCGAAAAATGCATGCATACTTTCACTATGTTGGGTAGTAGACATACTTGCCCAAAAAGTATCTTTAAGAAATGTAGGCACCCAACATACTCTTTCTTTGTACAATCCACACAACCATTCATTCTTGTGAAGGTTATACACATCAATGAATTTGTTCCACCGTTCTTTGAACTCTTCACGTGTCAACGAATCATACACAATATATTGTAACGTAAACTTTTTAGTTTCATATTCCTTATACCCTCTTAACTTCTCAGAAAATTTCTTTATTATATGCCACAAACACCACCTATGTCTTGTACCAGGGAAAACAATCTCAATTGCATTTTGCATGGCTTTATCTTGATCAGTGATTATTCCATTAGGATCAAAATCCATGCATTCAAGCCAAGAACGAAATAGCCATACAAATGTCTCAGTTTCATCATGGGAAATTAACCCACAACTTAACAATGTCGAATGTTCATGATGATCAACCCCCACAAAAGCAGCAAATGGCATATCTTACTTGTTCGTCAGATACATTGTGTCGAAGGTCACAACGTCACCGAATTCTTTTTATGCAGCCCTATATCTAGCATCAACCCATAGCACATTCTTTAATTGACTTTCTTCATCTACATCAATCATGTACCAGAAATTTGAATTCTCCTTTTGCATTTTCATAAAATACCTAAGCACTGCCAAAGCATCTCCAACTCCAAGTCGTAGCCTTCTAACTTTTTCAATGTAGTTCCTACAATCTTTTTGTAGAAATGTCAAATTCTCTACACCTACTGCCTCAACTGAACATGACTGACAATTTTTACACGGTCTAATCCCAGCCTGATCATTAACTTCAAGCCTCCTTTTCACAAAAGGTTGTATCGTTCGGTTTACCTTGAAATATCTTTTTTTTTGTCTGACTTGTAAGATCATGGTTATGTTCAAGCACAATTGATTTAATTTCTTATTTGCATTCACCATTCAAAGCTGCACTAATCCGACTCTTACAATCTGTTTTAGCAACATGTTACTTTTTCAAGGTATTTCTGGATTTACTTCTCTCCTTCCTAGAACAAGAACACGCCACTGTCAAGTATCTCATCTCCCCATCATCTCCTTTCTTTGACGTACATATCATTGCTTGAAACCCATTTTATTCCCATACCTTCTGTAATACTTCACCAAACTATCAACTGAATTAAACACCATTCCAATATGAGACTTCACTTCTTCCTCTGCACATCCTGTATCTTCTAAGTCATTACATTCATTTTCCTGATTTAATAGTTTTATAATAAACAAAATTAGAATGTACTAATACAACACATTATAAGAAACAATACGATACAACATATATAAAATCATGTTAATGACAAAATTAAAGTTTCAAACACAATTTACCTCAACATCATTGAAACGAGGCAAACTGGACTCTTCCATATTCTGTAATTTCATGCACAACTAATACCAGTTTTTGTGTTCATGAATCTAGTTCACAACAGTCGCCAACAAATATTATCTATCAATTATTTTGTATTGTAACGTGTATTCAATCCAAAATAGAATATGAAACTAAATAAATATATAAAATAAGTCAAAAATTCTTTACCTTAACAAATATTTATGAGCTTTAAACTGTTTGATATCCTCATTTCTCTTTCTACACTAAACGATTATCTCTATAAAATGAGGTGGCTTTCCTGTGAAAAAACCATAAATAGTTGTTGCTGCTTGGCTATTGAGGAAGAAACCGGCGTAGAAGAGTAAGTAGAACACAATATGCAGACGAGAAGAGAACAAATACAAGAAAAACAATGAAGGCTACAACTAAAAATGAAAGATTTTTTTTTTCCTTATTTCACATAAAATTTTGGCGCGTATTTGTAAATCGTATTAGACAAGCTATTGATTTTTATAAATTTTTTTTTTTTTTTTAAACAATGTATGGACGCCAATCCATCTCATGTAGACGACCGCCCCTATACAAAGGACGACCATCCACACTAGATGGACTGGCGTCCATATTGTGCTTATTTGGACGGTTGTTCATATAATTTGGATGGCCATCCATAGTAAAGGGACGCCCGTCCCTAGTATTTGGACGAGGGTGCATTGATTTTTAAATATTTTTTCTGGACCCTCTTCGCGAATGAATGGCCGTCTAGAAAATATAGACGGCTATCCAAAAATGTTGGACGGCCATCCATTCGCGGAAGTCTTGTATCGTGTCCTACATGGCAATGTCCGAGTCAAATTCCACGTATATAAGTGCAAAATTTTGGTACCAACTTCCAGTGTCTATAGCATTGTTGTTATTGAAAACTTTAAAAACACCCCTATTGTTAGACTTTGTTTACTTGATTCAAACGAAAAATAGTAAATGACCATATTACCCTCCTATTCTTGAAAAGAAAATTACAAAAGAGAGATCCATTACATTTAATTTTAACGAGCCCCTACAGGTTTAAAGAGCTACTATCGCTGTGAGTCTGTGACCATTCACATGACCACCACCGTCATGGTACTTGGTAGTGATGAATCTTGTACGGACGATGAAGTGGAATGGGTTTTTCGATTGGGTATTACTTATATTCATCATGTGGTACTGGAAAGTTCATCCCATCAGAAACAACATTTTACCAAAAAGAAAGTAAAAGAGACAAAAGGAGAAAGAGAGAGGGCAGAGAAAGGGAAAAGGGCAAGAATGAAGGGCAAGAATGAGAGGAGATTTTTTTTTTTTTTTTAAATGCAATATGTTAGGTAAAGACCATTATGCCCTTTACCAATTAATTTTAACAAATTTTTTTTATTAACGGTAAGAGGTATTTGATAATTTTCAATAATCAATTTGCCACTTGAGATATTCATATTTCAAAGGGGACAGATATAATTAACCCATTAAAAGAAATAAAATTACTTTTAAAAAGTAAAAAGAAAACAAATAGTAAAAATTGAAGAAAAAGAAGTTAACAAACCATTAAATTAAAAAACCAAAAGTTAATATCCTTAAAAAAAGAAAAACTTAAAATAATTTTAAAAATCAAAAATAAAAAAATAATTAAACTTTTAAAAGTTAAAAAAAAAAAAGAAAAAAACATGGTCGTTGGGTCATGGCCATGTTTTACTTCTTTCTTTTTCCTTTTTTTTTTTTTTAAATAAATTTTTTAGTTATTATAAAAATGATCAAATATTTTTTTAACTATAATTATTTTAATGTGAACTTACTTTTTGACTAAAAATATTTTAAAATTGCATAAAATTATAAAATGTTACACACGCATCAAATACCTTTTTTGACCCATTAAAATTTTTTAATCTAACCATCTCTAACATCATTTTGTCAATCTAACCATCTCGAACATCATTTTGTCCCCTTTTAAGCTATTTCTCTTCATTACTTCTCATCTAGTTTGTTTGTTTTGTTTTGTTTTAAGCAATAAACAGGACGCATTATATAAGCTTTATTTTATATTAAATTCAAAAAGTAAAAATAAAGTTATAATAAGATAATTTACTTTATTACGACAACAAAAAATATCGAAAATATTCTCTTTATCTCATCCCTTGTCTACAATAATCCTATTTCATGTAGAGGTGGGCAAGGCCTGGGCCCAACTGGTCTTGGGTCTAGGCCCAATAGGACCTATCCCAAATTGGGACCGATTCTTTAGGGCTCGAGCTCAATTTGGCTGGGACCGATCCTAGGACCGGCCATGAGCCCATAAGACTAGTCCTATAGAGCCGAAAAAAATTCTTTTATCCCCCTTAATTTTTTTTTTTTTTTTTAATTTTAAATTTTTTTATGGGGTTTTTTTTATTTTTTTTGGGTTTTTTTTTAATTTTTTTATTTATTTTGTAATTAATTTTATTTTATTGTTTTTATTGTTTTAATTTAAAGAGATAATTTAATTTTAGCTTTGAAAATTTAATTTGAACTTAAACAGTTAAATAAATATAAATGGATGATTAATTGGTAATAAATTTATATGGTTTTAATTTAAAGAGATAATTTAATTTTAATATAAATATAATATTCACACTTCACAATGTGCAAATTTAATTTAAACTTAAACAAATAAACAATCAAATAAATTTTTTTTTAATTAAATTATTAACTTACATCGTCAAAATTTACATCATCCAAATCTGTGTCTTTTAAGAGGTTGAGTAGTTCGGGATCTTTAGGGTGTTGTGTAGTCTTTAGTCTGCATGAGTCTAATCCCGTAAACATGTTATGACTTCAACCATCTCATTGGTTAAAGAGCATCTTTTGTTTTCTATAATGCGGCCACTAGTAGAGAATGTTGACTCAAATGCAATTGTGGAAACTGGCACACATAGAATGCCACGGGCCACTTGGGCTACAATGGGGAATCGACTTGCATTTTGCTTCCACCATTGAAGTAGATCCATCTCGCGTTTCTCCTTCTTGGTCATGTAAGACATGTCCATTTGTAGACACCGTTGTAGCTCATTTGGTCCATGTATGTACGAGTTAGAGCTGCTACTTCCACCACCACTGCAACTAAGTTCCATATACGTCCACATGCTCGATCCCTATTGATAAATGTCTTCATCAGCTTCCTACTAGTCGTCTCTATTGGGCTTTCCACTGTACCAATTCTGATATAAAGAAAAAAGGCTTTCTAATTTTCTGTTAAATTCTGTCAAATAAGAACTATAGTCATGTCCTAAATGCTGACCTATCTTTGTAACCATACAATTAAATACGTTTAATTTAAACCTAGGATCTACAATAAGACGGAAACCATATAAGAATGAAATATCTAACCAATATTTCTGGTATTTTGCTTCCATGTCTGAAACAATATCCATTAAGTTTGGATCATATCTATGTTTAGCAAAAGTTTTAGAAATTTGAAGTAAAATATCTAATGCTAAATTAGCAGTAGGATAATAAATACCACTTAATGTATTAGTGGAATCGTAAAAAACTTTAGAAAATGAATGAAAAAGACTGCAAACCGTCCAATCTAAATCGTTGATGACTTCGTCCGGATAGTTCTTCCAGTTGACGAACTTTGTAATTTGTGTTGCGGTTGGCATAGCTCTTTGCAACATCAAGTACGTGGAGTTCCAACGGACAGACATGTCGCAACATAACTTCTTTGGTCGAACCAGCGGCTTCTCTAAGCGACAATATTTTACGTACTCATTCTATCTTGTATTGGCGATGAATCTGATAGCCTTGCGCACACTTTCAATCCTTGCATGTATAGCTTCTAAACCTGCTTTAACAATCAAATTGATGATGTGACAAGTACATCTATGGCAAAAAAATTTACCTTCACCAAGCAAATCTAATCTCTTTTCAAATAAAGAAATTGTCATTGTGTTAGCAGCTGCATTATCAAGCGTTAGTGTCACAACTCTCTCAATTAATAAATAATCTTGCAAAACTTCAATAATTATAAAATAAATAGTCTCAGTGCTATGTTTAGCATATAAGGGTTTAAAACCTATCAATTTTTGTTGTGAATGCCATCTATGATCTAGGTAATGTATTGTGACACCAAAAAAAATCTGTTTTTGATCTAGCAGCCCATATGTCTAAAGTAAGTGCAATAGATATATTCTGAAAATTTTCAAATTCTTTTTTAAGTTGATTTCTTATTTTAGTATAAAGTTTTTGTATGTCCCTTCTACTTGTACCTCTACTAACAAGGCTATATTGTGGACAAAAAACAATTTTAATCTTATCAACAAGAAAAGGATTTTTAGATAAAGAAATGGGAGAGTCTGTAGCAACTATGTATTTTGCTATCTCCTCTCGTGCATGGAGTGCATTGTATTGCCAGTTTGAGAGAGTTGAGGATTATAGATTAAAATTAAGTTGAGTTTGTATTTGCGTATCAGGTCCAGTTGAAGTTGAATCGGACTACATATATTAGGGGTGCTTCTTCTCAAGGTTTCATCGCATCGTTGCTCAACATCGATAATGGTTGGACAAAAATTACATATACCTCACGTCTCTTCCTCCTGCCCATTTGGCTTTGCCTGTTTTGATTTGGTGAAGAATTGCCATACCCCAGACACAATCATCTTCGACAGTCTTGCTGTGGTGTTGCAGCTCGCTTGTGTTTGGCTGGATGTAGTCCTAACTGTTGCTGGTTGTGGAATTGTTGTGTCTAGAAAAGGTGAAAATGGATCAAACCCTTCCATTTCTTCGATGGATGGAGGAGTTGGAACATAATACTCATTTGGGGACGATGATCCTTCGAATGCATAATTTGGAGAATCCATTATGAATTTATGATAAAATAATAAATAACTAAAACAGAAGAAATTGAATAATAGAAATAATAATATGAATAATAGATGAATAAATATAAATATAAATTGAAGAGAGTTTGAGAATTTGAATAGAGAGAATGAGAGATTGAGGACTGGTACGGCTTTAGGCCTGGACCTTATAGGATTGGTCCGGTCCTTGGGAGGACCGGTCCCGAGTCCGGTTTTTTGGGTCGATTTTTTGGGCTTAGACCAAAATTCCCACCTCTAATTTCATGTAATCACAAGAGAAAAACTTCTTTGTATTTGGGCCAATAGGTTGTATAATTCATCCAATGTAATATGCATTATTTATCAAATACCTTATTCTCAAACAACTTGCGCACAACCTCGACAATTTTTAACATGAGGCAATGCATCCCATTCTATTGTTTCAATTGCAAATAAATATATAATATAAGGAAATGTTTCATTTTATAATGAACATGAAAGTTGTTTAGATACCTATCTTATTGGAAGTTGGAAACTAAGAAGATGCAGACATGTGTAGTCATATGTTCGATCGACTATAAGGTGTACTGATAAGTGCTTGAAAATGCACTTATACTTAGTGATTTTTAGGTGTTATTTAAGTGGGGGTTAAACTTGCATAAATTGATTTAATTCTTTCACAAATGCACTTTTTGGGATCATGAGTATTTTTGTTGTGTTTTTAGGGCATAAAAGCTTAAAAATAATATTCAGATGCTGGCAAGAGTTCTTGACGACCAGAAACAAACGGTTTGAGAATCAGAGTTGAAATGAAGTAGTTACGTCATATTTCATGTGAGATGCGAATCCTAAAAAGCTTGAGTTTTGAGCATGCTCAATATTTCAATGATAACTTGAGCTAAAGATCTCAAATTGGGATGATTTTTGGACCATTGGGAATCTGATTCAAAGAGCTACAATTAATATGATTATGTCTTCATCATATTTAGAAGTTTTCATGGAATACTTTGTTTATATATGTACTTTGACTTAGGCCCAGCCGCCTACGCGATTTATCATGATAGGTCTTTATTCCGAGGGTGTAGGCTGCTTCCCCTAAATCGTTCATAGAGAAGCACTTGAATAACCAAGTCTTTACCGATTGCAAGTTTGGTATATCATTCTCGATTAGAAAGTATGTCGTCGACATACAACAACAAGAATGCAATTGCACTCCCACTTACTTTCTTGCAAGGTTTGAGAGAAGATTAACTACAAATGAGATGTTTTCCATACACGTTGAAGGATGCAACAAAAACATGGCATGTAGTTTATAATAAATTCATAGGTAAATTCTATTCCCATGCAAAGACTATTGAATTGCAAGGTAAGATTTCTACTTTTACACAAATAGAAGGTGAACCATTCCATGAAGCTTGAGAACTTTTTAAATTGTTTCTAGTTCACTATCCACAACATAGATATCCTTTAGAATTATTGAATCAAATTTTCTATGATGGATTAACACAGGCTTGTCAAGCCATAGTGGATAATGCTGCAGGTGGTGCTATGGGAGCAAAGACTGCATAGGAGACTTAGGAGTTATATGAGATGCTTGGAGCAAATTCGCAGTAGAAAAGTGTTAAAGTGATATATGAAGTGAATACTAACACTGAGTTGGCAATGAAGGTTTCGGAATTGACCAAGCAGATGAAGACCATGCGCAATATAATGATACGAAAAGGACAAAATATTTCCAAAAAGGTATGTGCTATTTGTGGTATGAAGATGCAGACATGTGTGGTCATCTGTTTGATCGAGTATAAGGTGTACCCTTAATGGATTTATCACATGCTCGCTTAAGTTACATAACTCACTATAGTCAAATAATAAAATTAAGAACAAGAAATCAAAAAAGAACAAATGTAAAAAAGTTCAAAGAAAAATTGTATAAAATTTATATTGGTACACTTGTTTGGACAAATTTCCTACATTTTGTGTGTGAAACCAAGTTAGTAGTATCTTTAGAACCTCATACTATAAATGTGTAAATATTGTTACGAGGAAATTTTTTCTAAAAAACTTTAACAAAAGTGTTGAAGATTTGTTTGTCCATCCACACAACACTTTCATCTTCAATAATTAGACAATAAATGATAATGTAGTAACATGTTCACACACTTTGGATTTAAGGATATTCTACCTCTTGAAGTAATTTAAAGAATTTTGTGGTTTCATCATTCAACCTTTCACCATGTTCATTTTGCATTGAAGGTTCATCATCTAAATTATAATTCATATTGTGAACACCTATCTCATCACCTTTTATATAACCTTATTATCTTTCAATAAGTCTAACAAATTTTCTATAGGTTGTTTCTCTCTTCTAAAGCCCCTAAAATATGAACAGAAACTTGCACACAATTCTCTAAATGGCTTATACTTTGAGGGCTCAAATCTCTATACCACTCTTTGGCTACTCCAGTTAAACTTAAAGCAAACACTCTACACATAACTCCCTTAGAAACCTTACATAGTTCCATTTTTGCCTAAAAGTTTCTATGTGCTTGTGACAATAAAATCTACCTGGAAGTCCTTTGGAATTGATCGTGTGAGGAAAAGCCACTAACAACTTTTTAGACCTGTCGAGAGACATGAAAAGTGAACATGAAACACTTGGGGACACCAGTCTGGTGTCGGTCGTAGGCACTCTGACACTCAAGTTAGCAAGGTTGTGACATAAAATTGAGTGTAAAGGTTAAAAGGAAAGGTTTACCCTTTTTGTAGAGTTAAGGTGCGACTATCGTCATAGAGTGGCTGGAGCTAGGCTCACAAACGAGGAACAACGATTAAAGAATTGGTGGGGGAATTGTTTATATTGTATGATTAGTATGGTGAAATATCTGAATCCATTTCCAAGAGGACTGCCCTTTGTTTTTATAGGAAGCCAAGAAAAGCTTAGTCCTTGTAGAATTCAAAGTACTAGTTTCATGGAACTAGGAGTACTCAAAACAAGAAGAATCCATGTAAGACTTGTAATCCTAGGATATCAAAATTCTTATAGGACTTGGGATCCTTGAGTGTTAGAATCTGTGTGGGACTTGGATGCCATTGACGGGCAGAATTCGCATAAGACTCGGAGTCTTGTGTGCGTTAGACTCTCATTAGATAAGGAACCTACGAAGAGTTAGGATCAGATCTGGAGACCTTGGGATGTTAGAATTCTCTCATGACTCTTAGTATTAAGGGAGGTCGCAATCACTTTAAGTGGACTAGCTTGCAGATGGGCCCAAGCTATAGAGCGACCTGACTCGTAGAGCAACCTAGATGGCAAAGTGGCATGATCGGTAGAGTAACCTGGTCGCGGAGTGATAATCCTATTTTTCATAGTGTTTTTGCATCAAATTCCAATAGGATTTAGGAAACTTCTCATGCATTTTGGGCTTTAATTGATAGTAATTCCTTTTATTTTCACTTTGCAGTCCTTAAAGATATTCGAAGCAAAAGTGGTTATTTTAAGCTTGTCAACTGAGAAAAGATATGGAATTAGAAGATTTGAGAAGTTCTGACGCTGATTGGAAGTGCTCTTCAAGACTTGACTAGAATGAAGACAAAAGAAATGAAGATTTCTAGGCAAACTTGATTTTGCCGCAGCGAAAAAGCTTATGGAATTATGGGCATTTGGATTTCGTGATGGCAAAGAAAAATTCTTGTTGTGGCGAAACTGCACATTTTGAGAAAAAAAAATTACGTGTCGTATGTGGCTGCTAGTTTTTCACCCAAAAGTTGAAACACTATACAAAGGAACGAAAATGATTTGTTAAGGGATTTCACTTACTTTGGCGGCAAGAAACATGGAGAGGAGAAGAAGAAGAGAAGATTCAACTAATTTGGAGAGTTTTTCTTTACCCTTTTGTTCTTGTTTCCATGATGAATTCGAATTTGTTTTGTTTATAAAGTTTTTGTTCATTTTCTATGAGGAACTAATTGTTTATCTAGGGTTTCGATGTAGCCTTGATACAAGTATTCAATACACATGATTTAATCTATTTTTAGCTCTTATTTCATGGATTGAGTGTTTATTTCAATGTTTATCGTCTTTGGATACTTGGCCACCATTCGAATGATGTGTTAGTCATGATGAGACTGAGAAGTAATTCATGATTTATGCTTCTTGTGATAAACACCATAGGTTGAGTGAAAATTAGAGATAGATAAATGCTACCTATGAGACCTAGATAGAATTCCACTAAGCTTAAGAGACTCTGAAATATTAAACTTCAATTTTTGGGTACGGAAGGTTAATAGGAATAAGTGGGGTGGCATAACCTGAGAAGGAATGCTAAACAATTTAGGGGATTCGGTTTTCAATCAAAGAATTTGGAGCTTGGGTAGTTAAATCTGTGTATTAGGTTGGAGTATCTTGGTGAAATCAAATACCCTAGAGTTTTAGACCATTTGTGAATTCGTGTTAATATTGGATTTTGCTTTAATTTCATTATTAATTGTTTTTATTTAGTTAATTTGTTAGTAGTTGTTAATATTGCATCAAATCAATTTTCATTACTTCAATTAGGACTAAAACTAGATAACTCTGTAATTAATACGCTATCCTCATGGGAAAGATACTTTATTTCATCATTTTATTATTTCAGCGACTAGTGTACTTGTTAATATGCATCTGAAATCACGTATCACAGACTAGTCAAACTCGTAGAGTGAACCAATATATTGATTGGACCAACCTGTAGAGTAGATTTTCTATGCGATGGGATATGTTAAGCGACCAACTGGAGTTAGTTCATGGCATAAAGTCGTGTGTATAGTATATTGGGCCAACTAGAGTTGGGCCAGCAACCGGAGTTGGATTGAGGCACTAGGCCGTAATATATGACCAATCAAAGTTGGGTCAAGGCATAGGGTTGTAATATAAGACCAACTGGAGTTGGGTCGAGGCATGGGGCTATCTATTAATGGTCTCTGAAGCGGAGTCAAGTGTTATTAAGCTTGTCAGAGGTCCAATACAATTTTTTTCCCAAAGAGTTTGTCTCCCACTCTCTAAGTTAAGGGGTTCTTAGCTTAGAGAGTAGATTGAGTTGAATTTGAGTGTGAATTAAATGAATCAGTGCTAGCAGATTGTCAGGTTAGATGGACCATTGATTGAAATATTGTGTCACCGCCGCCGTGTATAATCATTTAATGTTTGTATCAAATAGAGGATAAGGAATTTCAGAATTCCTTATTCATTCTTGCTTCAAGCAGGCTCGAATAAGATAAGTACATTGATTCGATTGAGGTCATGTGCCTTGTCTCCATATGCAGACTTAGTGCGGACTAAGTTATCGTCGTGGGTAGGAACGTAGAACTTGGGTCATTAGCTCTTGTGTTATTCCAAATGTTGGAAGCTTGCTTACCATATCTAGCTGAGTGGAGTATAGAAGCGAGAGGCCTGGTAAGCTTTTGAGTTTTGGACAACTCGGCTCGACACATGGTGTTGAGTGTGATGCTTGGATGGTCGTCACTCTGTAGATTACGATCGCGAGCTGTTTCCTTCTGAGGTGAACATAACCAACGATCTAATGTTGCGAGCACAATGATATGAGCTTATGCATGGTGATCATGAGGACCAAAATGTTGGTTGAAGGCTGAGCTTGATCTGCTTACTATAGATTTGTTTTGTGAAAGAGCGAGGTTTGTCTTTCTAGCTAAATGTTTAACCACACATTTAATACTGACACACTAGCAATGTGGCTCCCTTTCCAAAGATGTTTTTGACCACAAGAAGGAGTTACAACAGTCATGGAGAATGAGGGGCGAGCTTGAGGTGAAGTTGAGGGAGCTCGCCAACGAGTTGAAAATCAATAAGTTGTGTACGAATGAGGCCTTATCTTCTAGGAACAGAATCTTAGTAGAAATGAAAGGATCTCTAGAAGAAAACAATCAGGCTCTGTAAGAGGCATTGCAAAAGATAGTGGTCTCTTGGTTGCAATTTGGGATGGACATTTTGTCTCGGTTGAAGCATCCAACGTAATCTTGGAGGGGTTCTCCATGTTGCCGGTAGACTTTGTAAAGATCACCACAAGGTTTTTCCCGTTTCTTGCTACTAGCAAACTGTTCAATGAAGGTGTTCTTGAGCTTGGTGGATGACATAATGGAGTTGTTTAGCAAGTTGGTATACCACTAGAATGCAAGACCTATTAAGCTAGAACTGAAACTTTTGCATATGCAGTCTTCTTGAAGATCGTGAGGTATTGTAGTTGTGAACATCTTTTGTTTATGGGATGCAATGTGGTTATTAGGATATATCATGTTGTCGTAAAGCTTCATGTTGGGGAAGGAGAACTCTACAAGGGCAATAGAGTCAACAAACAAGGAGTTTGCACAACTTTGAGGAAGGCTCTTCTTGATTGGGGTTAGCATTCTAGGAATTTGTTGGATCATTGCATCTATCTTTGCAAGATTTTTTTGCCATCACTTACTATAGAGGAGTTCTGGTTGATGAAAAGTGGCTTGCGCTAGTGGTTGCGAATTGTGAGGGGTGCCAGTTTGTCATAATAGGTTGAGTTGAACCAATTGTGTGGGACCACTAATGAGTTAACCCAATTTTCTAGAATTACGAATCGAGGCCGACTGTGGAATTGCTCCAATTGACTAGAATGGTGAAATCGAGGTTGATTGGATGATTGTGGTTTTCGTTGTGTAGAATGGAGTGGTCTCAGTTGATTTGGCTTGGAATCCAAAGACGAAGTCTCTAGAGGAAGTCATTAGTGTGATCGTTGAACTATTGGTGATTGTTGACTGGGAAGGTTAAGGTTGGCTTGCCGATCCCCCATTTTTAGGTGTAGCGAACAATTACATTGGGTTGACTAAAATGCAAAGTCTAGTGTCGTGTGGCTAATTCGACGTGAAATCAAGGAGTAAACTATTGAGTTCTCTCCTATAGAGTTTAGTTCTCCACTCGGATGGCAACATTCCCATCTTCTAATGCTATGAATCTGCTAGCGTTCTCTTGCACTTAAGCGGTGACAATGACTATTGAAGTTACGACGTCACTAAAGGAATTTCTATGTTTCTCGTCATGGTAGAAATTGTCTCTTAGGTCAAATGATTGTCAAGGCCCCATGGTGGTCGCCAAAATGTAGACAGTAAAATTTACCTAGAAGTTGTTTGGAATTGATCATGTGAGGAAGAGCCATTGATAACTTCTTAGACCTACAGAGAAACATGAAAAGTGAAAGTGAAACACTTGGGATGCCGATGTGGTGTCAGCCGACTCCGATGCTTAAGTCAGGAAGGTTGTCATGGGAAATTGAGAATGAAGGGTAAAAGGAAAGGTTTACATATTTGCATAGTTAAGGCATGACTATCGTTGTAGAGTGGTCGGAGCTCAGCTCTAAGACAAGAAAGGTAGGGGAATTGTGTATATTGTACGAGTATTAAGACGAAAGTTGAATCCTTTTCCGAGAGGACTAACCACTATTTTTATAGTAGGCCAAGGGAGGCTTAGTCCTTATAGAATTTTGGAGTACTAGTTTTATGGAATTAGGAGTACTCGAAACCGAAAAAATCCATGTATGACTTGTAATCTTAACATATCAGAATTCCTTTAGGATTTGGAGTCCGTGAGTGTTAGAATCTTTATGGGACTTGGATGCCATTGATGGGCAGAATCCACATAAGACAGGGAGTCTTGTGTGTGTTAGACTCTCATTAGATAAGGAATCTATGGAGGGTTAGGATCAGATCCAGAGACCTTGGTATGTTAGAATCCTCTCAAGACTTTGAGTCTCGAGGGAGGTTGTAGTCACTTTGAGTGGACTAGCTCGCAAATGGACTCAAGTTATAGAGCGACCTGACTCATAGAGCAACCCAAATCACAAAGTGGTATGACCCATAGAGTAACTAGCTCGCAAAGTGGTTAGACTCATAGCGCGAACCATCATATTGATTAGACCAACATGTAGAGTAGATTTTTTACACAATGGGATCTATTAAGTGGCCAATCGGATTTAGGTTATGGCACGAAGTTGTGAGTATAATATATTGGGCCAATCAGAGTTGGGTTGGCCAATCAGAGTTGGATTAAGGCATTGGGCCGTAATACAGTGTTAGAGTAGATGCCCTAGAGCCAATCAATTATTGTAGAATTGACTCTTTGTAATAATGTTCATTAATCAATAAAAGGCATTTTATTCTATATCGCGTAAATCATTATTATTGCAATATGTATTGATATATGTCCTTAGAATGGTAGAACCGTGACGAGGGTATCAAGTGTTTCAAATCTTGATAGTGAGAACCCTATGAGCACATATGGTGGCCATTCTAGAAACGTCCGTAGCCCCAGTATTATTCTGAAGTAAGGGCACAGATAATACGGTAAGGCTATCATAGTGTTGAACGACCCTGTCGAAAGGCAGTGACTGATCTCACTTGTCAAGGTTGTTTGGTGACAACCTGGTGCAACACATGGGTGTTTGTTGTAGGCGATTACACCACAGCAAGTTCACTGGACTGACCCACCAGAGGATTCCATATGGATGGTAACCCCAGTGTCTATGGAACAAATCCTCTAACGAATGGTGGTGCATGTGATCCTTAGACTTGAGATCACCGGAGTGCCTTGTGCACCGATTGGTGTAGTTTGACACTAGCCTAACGCAGTTCTTTTCAGAGCTGTCAATACGGTGGTGATTGGCTGCATCAAGGAGTGTATCAAGACTATGGTGGATTGACAGAGGATTTATCACTCCCGGGTACGGGAGAAAGTTATCTCACGGCGCAATTCAGTATATGGCAATGACACTAAAACTGTGGCCACAGTGGGATTGAGTTGTTGCTCTATCCAGTTTATAATACGGGTCATTGGTCCAGAAACTGAATAAATAATATCGAGAGTAACCGAAGGTTGACACTATTTCTATGCCTTCGTCTCGTCGAGATAACGTATGATGAAAGGATCGAATTGCACGGTAACCATATCGTTGACAGGTAGCTACTTTGCTGAATCCGAATCTATCGGGTGGCCATGATGCCTTGCTAGGGGCCAATCTTGGTCTGTGTATTAGTGAGACGATTAATTGGTGTTAATCGCAATACTATACACTGCCGATATGATGAGGAGCCTAAGGGTCACACACATAGAAGACAATTTAAGATGCAAGAAGAAAGAAGGGCGTTTTCGTCTTTTAAGGCGAAAGGGTATTTTGGTAATTTCACAGTGCAATTAAATTTGCTGAGGTCGTAGCCTTTATTTAATTTGTTAGAAAAATTAAATAAGTGAAATTACGTTTAAATGTGTGTTCGCACATATTTAAATATATTATCATTATTGTTAAATGTTAATATATATATTTAAATATATATTAATTGATTTTAATTGAGATAATGATGGAAAATAAAATAAATCAAATTGGGAGTGTTTGGCAACATGGGCCGTTTGGGTTGAAGCCCAAGCCTATTCCTTATGGGATTAGGGCAAATTGTTTTTACTATAAAAAGAAAAGTGTGTTAATTAAATAATGTAGATTTTTCTTTGTATAACAAAAAAAGAAAAAAAAAAACACACACACACAGCCCCCATTTGACACTCCAACGCCAGAAACCTTTCTTTGGCCTAAATCAATTCAATTTGATTTCTTTTCTTCTTAATCTTGAAGCCAAAGAGGATCTAGCAAATACCTCTTTGGTTCTTTTGAGATTGTCTTCGTGTGGACTACGTGGGTTCGATCCTACACTTGGATCAGCAGCAAAACATTCAAAGACAATCGTGGTGGAGCCTCCAAACGTGTGTATGGTTTCTAAACAAAGATTATTAATTTCTGCAGATTCTTGCTTTAATATGAATTGTAAAATTATACCCTTGATCTTGGCTCATGTAAACGATCCTGTTATATATTAATTTTTGTTTCTGCTGCGTATACGAGACCGTTTACTAACAGTGGTATCAGAGCTTGGGGTACTAAATTTTACAGTTTATTGTATGATTTATAACATGTATTTGGTTGATAACATGTTGTTTTTGAAAAATCTGCAAAATATGTTTATGGATGAACGATTTAAATGATAAACTGGTTTAATAATGTGTTGATGAATGATATATTGGTTGGTTAATATCCTGGTTGAACGTATGTGCGTTTGATTTGATTTGGATTCGTGTTTATACACAAGAACTGCAAAAAACGCGAACTGTACGAATTGGGGATTTCCAGGTCTCGCCGCGGTGAGGTGCCTCTGAGAAGTTTCGCCGCGGCGAAGTCTATGGCGGCGAAGTAAATACTGTAAACCTCACCGCGGCGAAGATAAAACCTTCACCGCGGCAAAGTCTGTAGCTTCCTCGCCGCGGCGAAGCCTGTAGCTTTCCCAATTCTGTATTTTTTTGCAAAGGGTCTAATCTGTAGTTTTTAATAACCTGTAAAGCCAATGTACGTTTTGCACATTTAAAAGGGTAATTAATTAATTAACCCACTAATTTAAAAAAATTTGATTGTTTTTGAAATGTATGCTTTGTACTGGTTTGTATATTGCATGGTGCCCAGTACATGAGCCTTAGACCTAAGGGTGAATGTTTTAAATATTTTTGGGTATGTATGGTTGTATGATTTATTAAATAGGGCCTGCGTGTCCTGTCTTTCTCATCTTTCTTGATGTACATTCTCTTCTCATCTAACTCCCCTCGAATGTAAATCGAGGTTTCTAAATTTATTGATGTAAAGAATTTGTATAATTATTTATTGTAAATTTAGAACGATATTTTTTGTAATGTATCTTGAAGACGGAGCCAAAGGACGAGCAAGGCAACCATACTTGAAGACTCAAGATGTTTATTACAGGACCCCTAGGTGACCCACCGATTCTCTAGGCTCGAGGAAATCGGTTTAGTTGGGCCATGTACCGGCACGTTTATTTTTTTTTTGTTTAGAATGCATACTAACGTTGAATGTTTGATAACATGCCAAACAATGTCATTCTAACAAAAATAATAATCTGATGAGACATTAAATAACAAACCTCTCAACTGAACTATATAAGTCACGTAAGCCTTCCATACCATGGTTTTAATCAAACCATGTCGTCAACCTTTGAAGCCAACGAAGGGTACACTTCTACCAGTGGGAGGTTAAAATACATTGGAGTTTTCCTTAATGGTGATGGGTCGACTTAAAGACTGTTTTGCTTGTTGCCAACGAAGGTTGATAAGCGTCATAGGCATAGTAGAGCAGTACACATATTATGTGTACGTGGTGACATGTAGTGTCCACCTACTGATACTGAGAATCACACTTGAGGACAATGGTTGGAGCCATTGGATTGTGTGATTGACTGTTGCTTTCTCACATTTGAGGTTGATAGTGAGAGCTATACAACTGGTTGGATTAAGTTTGTTGGCCTACCTAATCAACTCATTTGGCTTGTTCGCCAAAGCGAGGTTGAAATGGGCATGATGGGATCTCGGTCCACTAGGAAAGTCAACGGGCTTTCCGAGTTATAGTGAGGGCTATTGGCTTGAGTAAAATAGTTGGGAGCATTGTTTAATAAAAGGCCATATTAAATAATAGTGAACTTTGTAATAACTTTATCTTTTCTGCAATTGTAGATTCACCAAAATGAGCATTATGAACCTGCGACCGATAATCGAGAAAGAAAACAAGTTGGATGGATCCAATTTCTCATACTGGTATCGTAATCTTCGGATTATACTCAAGTCAGAAAAGAAATTGTATATCCTTGAAAAGCCATACATGCTGACCTGATCTTGATGCCACTCAGGAAGTTAAGGATACTTATCAAAAGTTCCTTGATGATGCTGATAGCGTTCAATGCTTGATGTTAGCATCGATGACACCTATGCTGCAAAAAGCCATGAGAATATGGATGCTTCTTCCATTATCTACATCTCAAGGAGCTTTACGAAACAAATGCCCGACATGAGAGGTACAAGGGTCGAAAGCACTGTTGGGAGTCGTCTGACGGAGGGAGCCCAAGTTGGTCCTCATGTGCTCAAGATGATGAGCACATTGAGAGGGCTTGAGACTTTGGGATGTGGCTTGGATGCAGAATACAAGAAGATTAATTTGCAATCCTTGCCTGATCTTTATGCTCCGTTCATAATGAATTTCAATATGAAACACGATGAGAAAACCCTGTCAGAACTTCTGAACATGCTTAGGACTGCAGAGCAGGACTTGAAAAAGGCCAAGCCTGTTTGTGTGTGTGTTGCCGGTAAACCAAAGGGTTACAGCAAGGGTAAGGCCAAGGCCAAACCCAAGCCCAAGCCCAAAAGACAGGTTGCTCTTGGGCCTGAGAGTAGATATGGAAGGGTAAGGTAGTCTGCTTCTTTTGTGGCAAGCCTGGCCACTGGAGGAAACACTGCAAGGCTTTCCTCGGAAGCAAGAAGAAGACAGAGGCTAGACTTCAGGTATTTTTATGATTGAGATTAACTCTCCCCTCAACTCTTGGGTCATTGACAAAGATGTGGTACTCACATTTGTACTGATGTGCAGGGACTAAGCAGAGTAGAGTGCTCGCCAAGGGAGGGGTGGACCTACGAGTTGGAAATAGAGCATGTGGCTACATTAGCTATAGGGACTATTGTTTATCTTGCCTACGGGCTTATTATTGGAACTCATAACTGTTATCAGTACCTTCTATTTCTAGAATATTATTTCAGTATCCGCTTTGGATAATATGGGTTATCATTTTGGATATCTAATGGATTGTTATCCTTAGTTTGAATGGAGTTTCTATTGGAATTGCAAGGTTTATAATGGATTATATGTTCTTGATTTAAACAATAAAGATATTCTCAATATTGAAACCAAGAGAGCTAAATATAGCGACCAAAACCAGACATATCTCTGGCACTGTAGATTGTGTCATGTTAATAAGACCCGCATTGTAAAACTTCAAAGGGATGGAGTTTTGGACCCTTTTGACTTTCAGTCATTTGAGGTATGCGAGTCATGCCTGTTAGGCAAGATGACCAAGTCTCCTTTCACAGGACAAGGTGAAAGGGCTACTGAGCTATTAGGCATCATCCATAGTGATGTATGTGATCCACTAACAGTTGAAGCCAGAGGTGGATATTCATCTCATCATATTTACTGATGATTTCAGTAGATATGGTTATGTCTACCTTATGAGACATAAATATTGAAGCCTTTGATAAATTCAAGGAATTCAGAAATGAAGTACAGAATATGTGTGTGGAAAAGTATTAAAGCTCTTCGGTCGGATCGGGAGGGTGAATACTTAAGCTCAGGGTTTTCAGAGTACCTGAAGGAATGGGGATAGTATCACAACTCACCCCTCCTTATACACCCCAACACAATGGAGTGTCAGAAAGGAGGAATAGGACCTACTGACATGGTTAGGTCCATGATGAGTTTTAGTGATTTTACGCCATCGTTCTGGGGTTATGCCCTAGAGACTACGACTCACATTTTGAACCATGTGCCGTCAAAGTCGTAGATAAGACTCCATATGTGCTATGGGAGTGGGCGAAAACCCAACTTGTCTTATCTAAGGATTTGGGGTTGCGAAGCTTATGTTAAGAAATTGACTTCGAACAAGCGGGCCAAAATCCTGTAAATGTATATTTGTGGGGTATCCAAAGGAGACCAAAGGATACTATTTCTACCACCCAGAAGAGCGCAAAATTTTGTTGCTCGAACTGGTGTCTTCTAGAAAAGGAATATTTTCTAAGAAATACTAGTGGGAGGAAAAGTAGAACTTGATGAAGTTCTAGAACCACGGGATATACTAGACGAAGGACGCGGATGATGTGCCAGAGGAAGTGGTTGAGCATCATGAGGAGGTTACTCCACAACTATATGGATCAAAGTGAACAACCTCAAGTAGCATAGGAGCTAATAGAACTGGGAGAGTACGTCATGAGCCCGAGAGATACGGTTATCTTGTGACTCAACAGGTGACTACTGGTCTACTAAGACGATGAACCCAGAACCTACGAAGACGCTATATTGGATCCAGATTCCGTTAAATGGCTTGAAGCCATGAAATCTGAGATGGACTCCATGTACCAGAACCAAGTGTGGTCTTTGGTGGAACCACCTGAAGGGGTAAAAACCATAGGGTGTAAATGGGTCTTCAAGAAGAAAACTAACATGGATGGTAAGTGACATACTATAAAGCACGGCTGGTTGCCAAAGGTTTCAAACAAATTCATGGCATTGACTATGAAGAAACCTTTTCGCCGGTTGCCATGATTAAATCCATCCGGATGATGTTGCAATTGCTGCATATCATGACTATGAGATTTGGCAAATGGATGTCAAAACTGCTTTCCTGAACGGAAACCTTGAGGAGGATGTGTACATGACACAACCTGATGGTTTCGTTCTTGATAGTCAAACAAATAAGGTATGCAAGTTGCAGAGATCCATTTATGGACTCAAGCAAGCTTTAAGGAGCTGGAACATTCGTTTTGATGAAGCCGTAAAAGAATTGGTTTTTCAAGAACGAAGATGAGCTTGTGTTTACAAGAAAGTGAGTAGGAGGGAAATAGCATTCCTAGTGTTGTATGTCGATGACATACTTTAACGGGAATGATATACCGAACTTGCAGTCGATAAAGACTTGGTTATCCAAGTGCTTCTCCATGAAGGATTAGGGGAAGCAGTCTACATCCTTGGTATAAAGATTATCGGATAGATCGCATATGTGCTTGGCCTAAGTCAAGTGTATATTGACAAAGTACTGAAACGATTCAGTATGGAAGATCACAAGAAGGGATTTTTCGATGCACATGGTGTGTTTATCTCTAAGGAATTGTGTCCTAAAACACAAGATGAGAGAGATAAGATGAAGAGGATCCATATGCCTCAGCAATTGGATCCATCATATATGCCATGCTATGTACTCGCATGATGATGTCTCATGTACTTGAGCACTTGTAGGAGATATTAATCGGATCCAAGTGAGCGTCACTGGATCGCTGTCAAGAATATTCTTAGTACCTGAAGAGGACTAAGGATATGTTCTTGGTTTATGGAGGGGAAGATGAGCTCACTGTAAAAGGATACAGTGATGCTAGTTTCAAACGGACAAGATGATTATCGATCGCAATCAGGGTTTGTATTTTGTCTCAATGGGGGTGCAGTGAGTTGGAAAAGCTCCAAGCAAAGCACCTGTAGAGATTCTACAAAGGAGGCTAAGTATATGCATTGTCAGATGCGGCCAAGGAGGCAGTCTGGATTAAGAAGTTCATTAATGAACTTGGTGTAGTTCCTATGATTGTTGATCCTATAGACATCTATTGTGACAACAATGGAGCAATTGCTCAAGCCAGGGAACCACGGTCTCATCAGAAATCCAGACACATACTCAGACGATTTCATCTCATCAGAGAGATATTGAGAGGAAAGACATGCAGATTAGTAAAGTGCATACTGACGACAATCTCGCAGATCCACTAACAAAGCCTCTGTCGCAGCGAGAAGCATGACAAGCACTTGAGATCATTTGGTATTAAATACATGAATGATTGGCTATAGTGCAAGTGGGAGATTGTAGAGTAGATGCCCTAGAGCCAATCAATTATTGTAGAATTGACTCTTTGTATAATGTTCATTAATCAATAAAAGGCATTTATTCTATATCGCGAAATCATTATTATTGCAATATGTATTGATATATGTCTTAGAATGGTAGAACCATGATGAGGGTATCAAGTGTTTCAAATCTTGATAGTGAGAACCCTATGAGCACATATGGTGGCCATTCTAAAAACGTCCGTAGCCCCAGTATTATTCTGAAGTAAAGGCACAGATAATACGGTAAGGTATCATAGTGTTGAACGACCCTGTCGGAAGACAGTGACTGATCCACTTGTCAAGGTTGTTTGGTAACAACCTGGTGCAACACATAGGTGTTTGCTGTAGGCGATACATACAACAAGTTCACTGGACGCCCCCAGAGGATTCCATATGGATGGTAACCCTAGTGTCTATGGAACAAATCCTTAATGAATGGTGGTGCATGTGATCCTTACACTTGAGATCACCGGAGCGCCTTGTGCACCGATTGGTGTAGTTTGACACTAGCCTAACGCAGTTCTTTCAGAGCTGTCAATACGGTGGTGATTGGCTATATCAAGGAGTGTATCAAGACTATGGTGGATTGACAGAGGATTCATCACTCCGGGTATGGGAGAAAGTTATCTCACGGCGCAATTCAGTATATGCCAATGACACTAAAACTGTGGCCACAGTGGGATTGAGTTGTTGCTCTATCCAGTTTATAATATGGTTCATTGGTCTAGAAAATGAATAAATAATATCGAGAGTAACCGAAGGTTGACACTATTTCTATGCCTTCGTCTCGTCGAGATAAGTATGATGAAAGGATCGAATTGCACGGTAACCATATGTTGACAGGTAGCTACTTTGTTGAATCCGAATCTATCAGGTGACCCTGATGCCTTGCTGGGCCAATCTGGTGCGTGTGTATGTGAGACGATTAATTGGTGTTTATCGCGATACTATACACTGCCGATATGATGAGGAGCCTATAGGTCACACACATAGAAGATAATTTAAGATCCAAGAAGAAAGAATGGCGTTTTCGTCTTTTAAGGCGAAAGAGTATTTTGGTAATTTCACAGGGTAATTAAATTTGCTGAGGTCGTAGCCTTTATTTAATTTGTTAGAAAAATAAATAAGTGAAATTAGTTTAAATGTTTCGACCTATTTAAATATATTATCATTATTGTTAAATGTTAATATAATAATTTAAATATATTATATTAATTGATTTTAATTGAGATAATGATGGAAAATAAAATAAATCAAATTGGGAGTGTTTGGCCAACATGTATCCGGGCCGTTTGAGGTTGCAGCACTTCAAAAGCCCCTAGTACGTCTAGTCTAGCGGATTAGCCTGGCAACTTGATATTTTACTATAAAAAGAAAAGTGTGTGTTAATTAATAAAGAGAATTGATTTTTCCTTGAAAAATAAAACACACAGCAGCCTTCTTTTTCACTCCCACGGTAGAAACACTCTGAGCCCAAAAATCAATTTCAATTGATTTATTTTTCTTCTTAATCTTGAAGCCAAAGAGGATCTAGCAAATCCCTCTTTGGTTCTTTTGAGATTGTCTTCGTGTGGACTGCGTGGGTTCGGTCCTACACTTGGATCGGTAGGAAAACGTTCAAAGACAATCGTGGTGGAGCCTTCAAACGTGCATATGGTTTCTAAACACAGATTATTAATTTCTGCAGATTCTTGCTTTAATATGAATTGTAAAATTATACCCTTGATCTTGGCTCATGTAAACGATCCTGTTATATTAATTTTGTTTCCGCTGCGTATACGGGACCATTTACTAACATACAGGACCAACCAAAGTTGGGTCAAGGCACGAGGCCATAACATAGGACCAACCATAGTTGGTCGAGGCACGGGGCTGTAATATAGGACCAACCGGAGTTGGGTCAAGGCATAGGGCAGTCTATTGATGGTCTCCAAAGCAGAGTCAAGTGTATTAGGCCTGTCAGAGGTCCAATACGATTTTTTGCCCAAATAGTGTTCTACTGGATCAGTCATAACATTGTACATTTCAATAGTTGGCATTTGAAACTTTCTAGGTACAAGTGTAGTAGCAATTTCATCAACTAAAAGGGATCAACATCTAAAACGTTAGACAAATTACCTAGGTTGGTTTAATGAGTCTTCAAGGCTTGAACCTCTTGCTTCAATCTCCTAAGTTCCTTTGCAATATCTATAGGTCCGTTACTCAATTGCTTTCTGTTTTGTCTCTTGTATCAAAGTTCATGCATGCTTCCTGGTCTGAGAACTCTCAATAACACTCATTTGCAACCTAAGCCCAAACCTTTCCTAGTTGTGCCTTCGAGTACATCTCATTTGTTAACGTGTATGTTCTGGTCTACCCCTTTATTCCTCCTAGACCTTCGATTTTCCTACTACAACATTTCCTTTACGGGGTTCACTAAGGACATGCATGTTGGGTTGTTTTGTAGGTTCTACACTTGGATTGATTGGCATTGCCCCCTCATTGAGCACCACTTGACCTTTTTGGTCAGCCAATGGTACCTTGACGACCTTCTCCTTTGAAGGTCTCGTCCTATTCACCTCCATCTCTTGTACTTGCCTGTGTAGTCTCTTATTATCCTTTTGTAGTTTTTTAGAGTGTTTCCAACATCCCTTAGCCTACCAGTTTGGCTTTTCAGTCTCCTTGGCCTCTCTTGCTCGACCTCTTTGTTCTCTTGCACACTCCCAAATTCTACTGGTTATTCCTCACCTTCCATTCTGTTTAATTTACTACAAAACTACTTGACCTTTCTTTCTTTCCCCACAAACAATGCCAATTTGTTAATACTCGATTTTGTCGTCTAGGTAAACGATCCTTTCCCGACCTAGACTCCATTGACACTCACCTCAACTCCCATGAAAGAGTGTGAAATTTGACCTGCAACACAAGAACAAAGTCAAAAAAAGGTCAATAGGGGTGCCACTGGCGAGAGTCCTCTTATGCCCGAGTCAGTAAATTGAATCCATATTAGTCCAAAGTACTAATCCGTATTAGTTACTTATACATTGGACATTCAACCCCTCGTAACATTGGACTCACCCCCTTTTTTTATAGGTGTATTAATTGACAATAATTAATCTAGAGAATGTTCTTGTGAGACTATAAAGGACTGTGTAGAGAGAATGAGCTAAAAGTTGTGATTTTTCATTATCCCTTTGTACCTTATAAAGTTCTCTTTATATAGTGGATAAGTAATTTGCCAAATGTCTCAGTTACATTCACAATTAAGTGTTTGCCCCCCATGTTGCTTACTTCTCACTTCGCAGCTGCATACCATTATTCAAATAATTTCTCTCTTCAAAGGGATTGTGTGCCATTAAATGAGGGAGGCTTATTATGTCCGACTAAGTTTGTATGTAATTATGATTATTTAGGAATTTGTTGGTGATTCACTTTCTGTTAAAAATTAAATTTGTGGGTAGCCAACAGTCACTTGATGCTTTGCCAATTTTATAGACCATTTCTCGAGACAGTTTTATGGACTCAAGCATCCAGTGACCGTTCCTATTCCAACATTGGCATTTGCATTGAGTCCAATGCTTGTAAATAGAACTTCATTTTAGGCCAATACTTTGATTAATGGACCCTCATTTGTCCCCATTTAGCAACGATTTTACCCTTTTAGTCATTTTGGCCATGTTACCCACCAACACTAATTATGTTAATTCTTGTTATGCCTAAAAAATACACACTGTTGTTAGCACCACCAATTAGAGCTCAACAAGCACTTCAAGGCAACGTGGTATTAGCTATCAAAACCCAAACTGTCTCAAAGAGATATTATATAACACCTGTCCCACCTTTATCAAAATAAAGGATCAGGATGAATGAGAGCTTTCCATGTGTCAAGGCAACTTGTAAAAGCACTCATTACGTTGGGCTCAAAGGTGTATAAATTAGCAACTCTCTTCATGAAATGAGGAGGCTGGACATATGAGAGCTGGGCATAAATTTGAGCTTTAACTATTATTTTTTCTCTGTAAACAAAGCGTTTCTCCCTTTTTGTATGCCTTAAGGCAATATCAGCAAAACAGTCAGAGAACAATAAAATAACAGTGGATGTAGGATTCGCTTTAAGCATCCGAACCACTATAAAAATCTCTCTTGTCAATCTTTTATTTATGTTTCTACAAACATATGTCACCACAACTCTCATAATCATTTCACATGTAATTTATAAGACTCTCTTAGCACTTTGCACATGCGACATCGTTCGTGTTCGAATCAAGCATCAGCAGTTTGGCGTTAGAAAGAAGGCATGATTCACATCAACTTTCTATGTTTTTCTAGCAAGTCTCAACTACTTCAGCAAATTCCAGCTTCTTTTCTAGAATCAAGTTATCAGATATGAAAATATGAGTAAGATAAAGTTTGAATTTGGCAAAGTGTTAAACGCAAGAGTTGTAGCCCTTCGAGTTAGCTTCTCGATGGTCTAAGAATCATACAAATCCAAGATCTACATCTCAAGTTATTATTAAAATATTGAAGCCTATTTCAGATCAAATCTCTCAGATTGCACGGCCAGATTGCTCAGATCGCACAGATTAGATCCCCCAGATCACGTGCATCAGATCCCTTAGATCACAAGTATCAGATCTCTCAAATTACATAGATCAAATCTCTCAAATCGCATGGCCAGATCACACGCTTAGATCACTCTGATCGCGTGAATTAAATCTCTCAGATCGCGTGGCCAAATCACTCAAATCGCGTGTATTAGATCACTTAGATCGGGTAGATCAAATCTCTCAGATCACGTGCATCAGATCATGCAAATCAGATATCTCAGATTGTGTGGCTAGATCGCTCAGATCACGCAGATCAGATCTTTCAGATCGCATGGCTAGATTGCTCAGATCGCTCTAATCTTCAACACTCAGATCGCGCGAATCATAGCTTTCAGATCGCACGCTCAGATCACTATGATCTTCAACAATCAGATCGCACACATCAAGACTCAGATCGCATGGCCAAATTGCTAGGATCGCGCGCATAAGAGTTTTGTCAAGCTTTTTAGCTCTCGAGCTCTTAAAGCGCTTAGATCACGCATTCAAGATCATTGAGATCATGCGTTTAGATCATTCAAATCATGCTTTCGAGCGGCCAAATTATGCTTCTAAGCACCTAGATTATGCTTCAGGGCAGTTAGATTGTGCTTCTGAGCACCCAGATCGCACACTTTCGAGTGCCTAGATCATGCTTCCAAGCGCTCAGATTGCTAAGATCATTCAAATCTTGTGTTCTCAGATCAAGTCTCACGCTTTCTGATTGAACTCCTTGTGTTCTCAAATCAAACCTCGCGCTTTTTGATCGAAATTCTTGTGTTCTTAGATCAAGCCTCATGCTTTCTAATCGAACTCCTTACAGATGGATAGACGCAATCACTGCATACCTCAGGGATGGTACACTACCAGAGGAGAGAACTGAAGCTAGAATAAGCCGCGTAAAGGTAATTCGGTACACACTCATCAATGATAAATTATACAAACGCGGATTCAATGTATCGCTATTGCGATGTATCGATTATGAGGATGCAGATTATATTCTGAGGGAATTTGATGCAGGAGGTGGATCTCTAGCATACTAAGTGCTTAGCCAGTGGTATTATTGGCCAACATTTTTTGACGATGCAGCGAACTATGTGCACAGATGTGATAGATGCCAAAGGTTTGTAGATACTCTACAAACTCCACCTCAAGAATTGACTACTCTGAAAAGTCCCTAGCCATTTTTGCGATCTGGGGCATCGACCTGATCGACCCCTTGCCTTAAGGAAAAAGGGGCGTTAAGTTTGCAATGGTTGTCATTGACTACTTCACCAAGTGGGCAGAGGCTAAGCCCTTGGCTACCATTACGTCAAACAAGCTGAATGATTTTGTTTACAAAAACATTATTTGTCGGTTTGGAATCCCCCACACTATAATAACCGACAATGAAAAACAGTTCGACAGTGAAGACTTTAGATCTTTCTGTGACTGGCTCGACATCAAAAAAGCTTCGTCGTCATTTATCGACCTCAAGCCAATGGTCAAGTGGAGGCTATAAACAAGGTCATCAAGCACACCATTAAAAAAAAGCTCAACGCCGTAAAGGGAAGATGGGCAAAGAATTGCTCGAAGCCTTATGGTCCTATAAAACGACAGCCAGGAATTTGACAGGTGAAACCCTGTTCTCTCTATCATACAGGTGTGAAGCAATGGGCCCAATTGAAGTGGGAATCAGTTTGTTCTGAAGGGAAGTTTTCAATAAGGAAGTAAATGAAGATCTTTTCTGCCTGAGGTTAGACCTAATCGAAGAACATCGGGCCAAGTCTCAGTTAAGGGTCGCCTCATATCAGAAACAAGCCAAACGATACTTCAACACCAAAGTAAAAAATAAAGACTTTGAAGTGGGCAACCTAGTTCCCAAGAAGGTCGTCTAGAGTACCCAAAACCCAAACTTAGGGGGCCCAAATGGGAAGGCCCTTTCAGGATCTCCGAAAAGCTCGCACCAGGATCTTTCCACCTGGAACGCCTCAACGGCGAAGCGATACTGCGAGCTTGAAACGTCGAGTATTTGCGAAGCTATTACCAATAAGCAGCTCGGGTTCCGCCTACGTCTTTCTTTTTATCATTCGTTGTAAGGCCGTTCACGGCCAAAATGCTTTATCAATAAAAAAGGTATTGTTCATAATTTTCCTTTGTCTATCATTGATATTTTTAACTTGTTTAGCATTTATTCATCGCTTCAAAGATTGCGACCTATGCGATAGCATTCAAAAAAAAAAAACTCAGAGTCAAGAGTCTGGGAAAAGACAGCTTATCTCAATAAGCCATGCCAAAATCCAACTCTATAAGGGTGAAATATCCCAAATCGACAAAGTTACACTTGAAAAAAAAATTCAAGAAAAACACGTCGAAGGAAATCGGCCTTAAGCTGGCAACCAAAACTTGAAATGGAAAATTGATCTAGAATCAAAGTTGTTTGTAGCATAAGATTTTCTTGCACATATCCAAAAAAGCTCTTCAAAAAGCAAGCTATGCATAACTTGGAGCGAATTCGGATCTTCTATTACAAGTCCAATTCGGACGACTAAAATGACTCAGCAGAAGTATAAAAAAATTTGCTCAACAATGATATACTAAAATATCTTCTTTTCATTAATAAAGTTCTATTACATTCTAATAAAAAAAGAAAATGAAAAAATGTATGATCTTTCAACAGCTGAAGGAGCAAGGGCATTATCCTCGACCGATCCAAAAAGCTCATCGCCAGCTGGAAGAGATGGATCCTCAATGGAAGGAAGGGTAGCAGCCTCTTCAAGATAGGAAACCTCACCCAGGGGAATGTTGGCAACTCTCGGGGGAAGTGTAGACAAGGGAGTCGAATCCTCGACTTCTTATTTAGGGTCTATCTCTTCTCCGCCTTGCTCGACCCTTTCCTGGCCCTCGCCATCATCCTTGGAGTCATCTGAGTATATGTAGGCCATTCCTTGAGCTACGACCTTCATCCTCTCGACCTTTCTCTGATAAGCTGATGGAAGGAAAGAGAAGTCGATCGAGGGATGGGCTTCCCACAACTTCTGTATAAGGAAGACCAACGTCTACCAAACCCGAGTAATAATGGCTTCATTCAACTCCTCAATTTAAAGTCTAAGTTACCCAGCCTTAGCTTCGGCTTTTCGTCGATATTCTGCCTCCTAGGCAAGCTCGAGCGAGGACTGCTTGAATTTGGCCTCCCAATCCAAGGTAGCTTTTTGAGCCAAGGAAAGCTCAGAATTCAATTTGTTATTAGCACCTCGCTACTGCGCCAAATTCTTTCCAGCCTCAGTTGCCTCAGCTTAAGCCTTAGCTCGCGTGGCCTCGCTCACTTTGAACTTGTCAAGGAATTCCCTTTCATTGACCTCGAAGGTCGCCATTTCCTTTCTGAGCCGCTCAAGCTCAACCTACTTGGCTTCTTTCTCCTCCTCAGCAACCTCAGCCTTGGCCAAAGTGTCCTCTTTCATCGTCTCCGCCAGTTTCCACCCTTTATGAGTGCCCTCCTAGGTGAGATAACACTCATCATAAAAATGTCTGCTCGCCATGGCAGCCTAAAAAAGATAAGATGGAAAGTCAGCAAGAAGTAATGATAGAAAGCGAATAAAAGAAAAGAAGGGCGAACTACTGGTACCTTTGCCGCGTAACTGCACAACAAGGCCAATATCTGAGTGGGAAGCGAGTCTCTAATGACAACGAATGTTCGTGGGGGTGATGTTGTCCCTGGCCATTGCGCTCTAATGCTAATATGGTCGGGGAGTTGATCGATCAACGCATCAATCGCAGCTTAAGCTGCTTATCCAATTTCTTGCCTCCCAGCTGGGACGAGCTAGACTTACTCCCCCCAGCAACGCTAGTCTTGCTCACAAAAGCAAACTTCTTCTTGGCCAAATCCTTGGCCGCTGATTTCTTTGGGCTGCCAACCTACACGGCAACCTCTTTGCTTGAGCCAACCTGCTACTCGACCACCTTTTACTTACCCAAGCCCTTATATAAGCTCGATCGATTTCTTCTTACCCGAGCCTTCAAATAGCTCGGGTGTCTTTTTTACCAACCTCTTTTAGAGCTCGGGGGAATTTTTCCCACCAACTACCTTTGAGGCAATCGTGGGCTTTTTCGTGCTCGGGCCTTCCCCCAAGCTCGCCCCTACCGTGCTTCACATTGGCAATGTTAGCGGGCTGCTTCATAGCCAAAGCAGCTGATTTCTTCTTGACAGCCATAAAAGCTGTTGCCTTCTTCTTAAGGCCTTTTGGTTTCTTGGCCCACATTTCTGAAAAAAAAAAAAAAAAACAAACAGTGAGCGACCTATCTGTGTGGGAAAAATAAGCGCAAGCAACGATAACTTGAACCTTTTTCAAGAATGGTAAGAAACTTGGCGTCGCCCTGACAAAAGCCATATGCCCTCAAGTGAGGAAGCATGGTAAGCTCGTTAATGTTACACCGTCCATCAGAAAGCTTGTTGAAATGCTGGAGCCTCTCAAGCTCACAGCAGGGAGATAGTTCTACTCGACGTTAACTGCAAAACAAAGCAACTCAGTTAGCTAGAACACAAAGCTTGAAAGTGATCCTTGCATGCATGAGAAGTCGAAGTCTTACTTGCTTTCGAAGCAAAAATGCTGGTCTCCCAGGCTTTGTAGAAGAAAAATTGGGAGTCCCAATGCGGGACCTTATTCGGGACATCAACCAACCCATTGAAACGTACCTTCCTCACCTTGGAAAGGTAGTACATTTGGTTTTGCCCTTTCTTGAGCCTATACAGATGGACGAGCTACTCGACAGATGGCTCACCCAATTCAGCGATCATGTACACTAGGTACAGATCAATGATAATAACATACGAATTCGTGGATAGCTAGAGGGGAATGATGTCTAACCGCCTCAAAACATTGTCGATAAAATAATGAGGAGGAATAGATACCCCACATCTCGGAGGGTCTCAGAGATCACCACCCATCTGGGTGAGGGATTCTTCCAAGAAGAGTCCCTTAGAACCATCAAATCAAGCTGCGGTGCATAAACCTCTCTTATGCGCTCTAGATCTTTGGTGGTAATAGAGGATTATGGTTCCCTGCGTAGCCTGTGAACTGGAGACCGCTTGGATCGAGCTAACTGAATCAAAGTATGATCGAAAGAGCCCACTGCGTTGGGTTCTAAGCTTCATGTGATGATTTTCTAGCAGACCTCGGGGGTTATATCCCCAAGGACTGCCGAGCCCGCAGGTGAGTCAAACATGCAATCAATTGTGTGACTACAAGAAGAAGACATAATTATAGCTCGCTTCTAGGTACCTGAAATAGAAGCACACATGTGTCAGAGCTCGAAAAACTTGGTGACCAATTCACACTTGCTTTCAGTCCAGGTACCCAAGATAGCTTGCGCCACACGACGAACGCACGCGACCTACCCAGGGTTCCCGCGGCCACCATGATAAACCTTCCTTAAACCCAAAACCTTCGGAGACACACCAAAAAACCCTACTAAAGCCCAAGAACACTCAATGTGGCCAAAATAATGGCCACTCTTTGACGCGAAAATCAGAAAAACAGATAAAGAAAGGGAAAAGAAGCCTTACCGGAATAAGAGAAGTGCAAAAACTCGTCGAAAAGAGCACCATGACGACAATGAAACAGCAATAGAGTGAACAAGGATGTCAAAAGGTTTTCGTGGGTTGAGTGAGTATTCTGACGACTTCATCTGCCTTTATAGTGGCTTGCATGGGCGACGAAAGGGCAGGGTTCAATTGTGACTGTCGATTTATAGTGAATCTCAACCATTCGTTCGTTGAGCAATCTCAGCCCTTGGATGTGGCCACATGTCATCCATCCATGAGGGGTGATGAATCGTCAGACTACTATAATGATAACTGTCGCCGTATGTCACCTCAACTCTGCACATGGACAGTTGTAGTAGCCCACACGTGACAAAACGTGACTACCAAAGGCTGCCACATTTAATGCGACATGACTACATGAAATTTACGTAATTGTCCTAACTTTTCATATTATGAGTTTATCAAGTATCACGAAAGATAGAAGATTCAAGTGTGAAGTCCGTCGATTGGGCATGAAGTCGCCCTTTAGAGCTCGATCGAGCCTACATCTGGTGGCCTAATGACAACATCGAGCTTGGTAACAAATCGAGCAATAGTCTTCGAAACTCAAAAACGAGCATCGAACACTAGAAGGCAGATGTTGTGTGTGATTTTTCCACCAAGCTTAGTGAGTTGCGAGGTATTAGCTCGACCCAGAATCAGTCTGACTCTACTGGTTGTCCGACCCAGCATAAGCTCGTTCAATCTGACTTTACTGGTTGTCCGACCCAGCATAAGCTCGTTGACATATAGCTCGACCCAGCACAAGCTAGTCGCAAACAATCCAAATGATCATTCAATCAATTCCCAGATAACTTCAGATCCCAGATATTGCGGGAATGATCAGATTAACAGTAATCTCTACACAATCACAGCACCCAATCACGAGAATATTGGAGTTGCATCTCAAATCAATTGTAATCCCTTTATTTTTGCTCTTTCCTTTGTACAAACATTGTATATAAACCTCCTCAACTGATGGAAAAGGGGTTACAAAATTTTCATAGTAAGCTCTCACAGCAAATACAAGAATAATGGACGTGATAGAGTAGGTGCCCTAAAGCCAATCAATTATTGTAAAATTGACTCTTTGTAATAATGTTCATTGATCAATAAAAGACAATTTATTCTATATCGCGTAAATCATATCTATATGTATTGATATATGACCTTAGAATGGTAGAACCATGATGAAGGTATCAAGTGTTTCAAATCTTGATAGTGAGAACCCTATGAGCACATATGGTGGCCATTCTAGAAACATTCGTAGCCCCAGTATTAATCTGACTTAGGGCATAGATAATATAGTAAGGCTATCATAGTGTTGAACGACCTTGTCGAAAGGTAGTGATAGATCTCACTTGTCAAGGTTGTTGGGTGACAACCTGGTGTAACACATGGGTGCTTACTGTAGGCAAGTTCACAGGACTGACCCACCGGAGGATTCCATATAGATGGTAACCCCAGTGTCTATGGAATAAATCCTCTAACAAATGGTGGTGCATGTGATCCTTAGACTTGAGATCACCGGAGTGCCTTGTGCATCGATTGTGTAGTTGACACTAGCCCAACGCAGTTCTATTTGGAGCTGTCAATACGGTAGTGATTGGCTGCATCAAAGAGTGTATCAAGACTATGGTGGATCGACAGAGGATTCATCACTCTTGTGTACGGGAGAAGTTATCTCACAGCGCAATTCAGTAAATGGCAATGACACTAAAACTGTGGCCATAATGGGATTGAGTTGTTGCTCAATCTAATTTACTATTATGATCATTGGTCCAGTAACTGAATACATATATATCGACAGTAACTGAGGTTGACATTATTTATGTACCTCAGTCTCGATGAGATAACAGATGATAAAAGGATTTGATTACATGGTAACCATATCGTTGACAAATAGCTGCTTCGCTGAATCCGAATCTATTAGATAACCATGATGCCTTGCTAGGGGCCAATCTTGGTCTGTGTGTAGTGAGACGATTAATTGATGTTAATCGTGATACTACTCACTGTCGGTACGATAAGGAGCCTATTGGTCACACACATAGAAGATAATTTAAGAATTAATTTGTGCAATGGGCATTTTCGTCTTTTAGGGTGAAAGGGTATTTTGGTAATCTCACAGTGCAATTAAATTCGCTGAGGTTGTTGCTATACTTAATTTGATGTTAAAATTAAATAAGTGAGATTATATTTAAATATATGTACGCATATATTTAAATGAATTATTATTATTATTAAATGTTAATATATTTTATAAATATATTAATTGAGTTTAATTGGAATAATAATAATTAAAATAAAATATCATGATTGGGAGTGTTTAGACATAGTGGTTGTTTGGGTTGGAGCCCAAGCCTATTCCTCATTGGAATAAGGTTTCACATGCACTATATAAGTGCATGTGTTTTGTGACTTTAAGAGAGAGAAATCATTTGTGTGATTATTCAATCATTCAAAGGAGGCAGCCCTCTCTCCCACTTTCTCTCTACATCTCACACCACCCTTGGTGATTGAATCAAAGTCTCTTTGATTTTGATTTGGTTCTTGAAGCTAGAGAGGATCTAGCAAATCCCTCTCTAGCTCTTTGGGTTATCTTCGTTTGGATTACCGCTGATTCAGTTCTATTTTGAATCGATAGCCAACCCAGTCATAAACAAGTTTGAAGGAGTCTCCAAACGTGCGTATGAACTCTAATCTTTACTCTGATCGTTCATATTACTGCAAATTTTTTGATTTAATATTATCTATAATATCTGTACCCTAATCTTGGTTTAGAAAGGAATCGATCTATGCTTTAAAAGTTTTGTTTTGTAGACTTAAGAGTTTATCTCGCCGAACCACTTTAAAAATCTCTTTGCCATTTACTTTTTATATTCATCATTTGCTTATCGTTGATTATCCATAATCACGCATACATCAGTTCCGATCAGGGGCGGACCCAGGCGGTTTTGTCTTTTTTATATTCAAGTTTTTCTTCCCCAATTCCTAACTTCCCTTTTACATGCGGATCTGTATTTGGAGTGATTGTAATCCATCTTTTTTGTAAACCTTTGTGTATTTGATTTTTGTTAGAGTTGTGATTGAACTCTAAATTTGTGTAGAATATTTTTGGTGCATTTGTGGTTGTTGTAAATGATAATCTTATTTTTCCCTATGATTTTGTATTGAATTTCGATAGGATTTAGATACTTCTCATATAATTTGAGCCATAATTGCTACCTAATTCTATTAATTTGTCTTTGCAGGCCTAAACGATGATTTTGAGCATAAATGATAGTTTTGAGCATAAATTATGTAACTTGAGCTTGGAAACTCAGAATAACCGAATTTTAGAAGCTTTAGAAAGCTAAGAAGCAAAGCTACAACTTTCATGTTTTGGGTTTTTCCTAATTCTGACTGGACAAGGGTGAAAACTTGGCTTGAAGTTGTAAACAGTATGTTGGAAACCGAAGAAAAACGTCTTTGGATGTGCTTCAGTATTTCCGCCATAACTTGAGCTGTAGACCTCAGATTGTGCTGATTCTTGAACTAGTAGAAACATAATTTAAAGGGCTACAATTCATATGTTTAACACTTTCTAGATTCAGACTCTTTCATGCTAAAATTTGGCCAGAAAGATTCTCACCGCGGCAAAACTATGTCAGATGTGAAAAATAAAACGACGCGTTTTGGCTTGCTAGAGCTTGGTCCTTAAGTGAAAGAAGTATAAATTAGCATGAAAATGAAAGAAAAAGGGTCTTGGTTTGTCATTTGGAAGGTAGCTCTTGGAAGGAGAAGATTATTGAAGATTTGGGCTTCAAATTAGAGAAGATTTCTCCATCTTTTGCTTGTTTTTCAATGATGAATCTTGATTCAGTTTGTTTTTGTTATTTTATTTTGTTTTTGAGTATGAACTGAGTTGTTTAGCTAAGGTTTGATGTAACCTTGATACAATTATTCAAATTTTTATGAATTGATTTACTTTGAGTTTTAATTTCATGATTGAGTGTTTATCTCTTTGTTTAATGACTTTTGGATGCTTGATCACCATTCAAATGTGTGTTGTTCACAATGAAACTGAGAAGTGATTTGTGATTGTGCCTCTTGAGATAAATACCATAGATTAAGCAAACGTTAGAGATAGGTTTAGCAATTTATAAAATCTAGATAGAATTCCATAAAGCTTAAAAGACTTTGAACTATTAATCTTTATTTTGTTGGGTGCAGAAGTTTAATAGGGATAAGTAGGAAAATATAGCCTAAGAATGTATGTTTTACAACTTAGGGAATTTGATTTTAAATCAAAGAATTAAAACTTGGGTAATAGATTCTATGATTTGGGTTAGCGTATCTAAGTGAAATCAACACCTTAGCATTTTTTTTAACAGTTTGTTTAATTAGTTAAGTTGTTGGGTTTTGCTTTAATTTCATTATAATTCATTTATATTTTCTTAAATTGTATTTAGTTCGTTAATTTTCCATCAATCCAATTTATTGTTGCTTCAATTAGGACTTAAATTACAGAAATCGGTACTTAGTAACACTATCCTCGTGGAAACGATACTCTACTTATCACTTTATTACTTTTTGCAACTAGTGCACTTGCTACATTTGCATGTTTGTCAAAAATACGTATCAGTAAACTCTTTTGATTATATTGGATTTAAGTTAATTGTTAGATTCCTGTGGTTTTTTTATCTCTTCACACTGAAGAGATTTTTCCACGTAACAATTTTCTTGTGTTTCTTTGTGAATTGGATGTTATTTTCTTATGTTTTCACTAGTTGATTGGCAAACAGTGGCGGAGCGAGGGGGCCCCCCAGGGAAAAATCCTGAGTCTGCCACTAGTTTCGATCTCGTCAAGGTTGATCAGATCACTCTAATTGGTGCGATTTCTAACAAGCGTGAATAACAAAAATTATTCCTTTTTTCCGTTGAAAGCATAAGATGTTAGCAATTTTTTATATTCTTCTATGAATAAGTGTTGAAGTAAACTACAATATTCATCAAGAACACACGAAATTGAAAAAAAATAAAAAAATTAATAAAAGCAACATGAACGCAGACGCCGTGCTGATAAAAAAAAAAAAAAAATCGAAGTGACAACGATATACTGAGAAAACATGAGGTTACATTGAGATATTACAAAGAGATTATTATTGATTGTTTTCAAATGTTTGTGATTATTCATGCATGCAAAATAAGGTTTTACAGATATAATTAAAGAAAGGAAAAAGAATGAATCAACAAGGTGAAAGGCTAAAAGAGAAGAGATCTGCATGAACAAAAGATTACCTTCTAGATCGAGTCTTCGAAATTCGTGAGTAGAAGGCTTAAAAATCCGGCTTCTTACTATTCCTCATATATTTATTGGAGTTCGTAGCTAGCCTCGGAAGTAATCCTATTAATTCTAGCCTCGGAATACTGATTTTATTGAAACACTAAATACAGAAGTAATAAAAGTTTGACTGAAAATAAAATGTTTAGAAACAATTATTAAAAAACAAATAAAGGAAACACTATGAGTTAAAATTTCAGTAAATGGTTTCTCGTGAAGAAAGCAATTAAAACGAAATTGTAAGAAAATATGAATGTATAAAATCACCCAATTTAAAATCATATTATAATTAGATTCATTAAACCCAAAACAAGAAGAGCCTACGCCAGCGGGTTGCCAGCGCAGGTTTTTGGCATTGGGCTTCGGCAGCCTCGGCGTTGGAAAGTTGTCTCCTGGCCGAATTGTCTGCTCGAAGGATCTTGTCGGAATATATATTGAATTTCTACATATGAGCAGCATGGATGAACTCAAGAATTAATTTTAGGGGCAAGTTCAAAATATCTTGGACCAAGTTAAATAATTTATTACAATATTGAAAAAGGTAAGTTAATGGTATTGTAACTCATTGGATATAGGTATAAGAAAACTAAATGAGCGGGATCAGATCTAGAAACTATAACACAAATATAACTCTTGATGCTTAATTTTGACATTAACTATTTACACGTACAAAGTGCTAAGTTGATATAGAAATTACACATGAATGGAAAATGGAGTAAATAAATGGGAGATGATTTTTTAAAGTGGTTCGAATACTCAAAGCGAATCCTATGTCCACTGTTTTTTCATAAATGAGAGATTATAATCAGGTTGCGTACAACGGTCAGAGAGTAGAAGTACAAAGAGGGAGAGTGTGTTTTTTGTTATCAGAATCCCGAAAATGAGAGGGGAGTCCTCTACTTATAGTAGGAGATTTCTGGGTAATTATTACAAATTTGCAAGCGGACAAGTGTCGTACAATTCCTATCCTGCTTCCCATTGGCTGATTTTACAAGATATATTCTTAAATCGCGTAGGGCTTGGGCAGGTGGACGACTCCCAACCACTCACAAACCAAATCTTTACCTGCTAAGTTGATGATAGTCTTACTCCTTCCGTCCTTGGACAACGTGGCAGCGCCTGGGTGGCACAAAGCTTTCCTGAACTCTAATTGGTCTTTGTTGTCGTAAACTTGCGTCAACCCTGATTTCTTAAGCATAACAAAAGCCCCCCAGTTCTTAAGGTTCAAGGTCTGAACCTTGAGAACTTCATGATTATCCATGATTTGACTTGTCCTAAGGAATGCTTGCTCGAACTGTAAGTGGAGAACAGTTGAAATGACATAAAGTTCACAGCCTAACTCAACCAATGAACTAAGTGGAGGTCGCGATGTGGATCTTTGAGAATTGCACAAGCGACCTAAGGTGATCGTCCCCTAAAGGTTTAGCGACCTAGGTTAGATTCTGCTCAGTGCTATACCAACGTGCTTGGAACTTTATCTATCGCTCGCGACCTGAAAACACTTAGGATATTTTCCATAGAAAATCGGGAATCACTTCGCTTCGAGCTCAATACACGGAGAAGAGTGTTTCATTCGAGCAACCTCTTCAGATGTTATCCATTACGCTTGACAGCTAGTCTGGGCAATAAAATAAGTTTTTCTGACAAACTTGTCTTTTGCGCAATAAGTGCTAGCCATGAGCATTAAATGCAAGCCATGTTACGAAATTCCCTTTCACAGCATTAAATGCGTATGAGGGCGCATTTAATGTGGAGGACATAATCGCACTGACGTTTGACGACTCCAATGGAGAGAAACGTCTATTGATCTCTGCAAGGCGTGAAGGTTACTCTTCACGAGGATTGACGACACGTGGTCGTAATTAATGGCAAGAAACGCATCCCGCCCAAACGTCGCTTGCAAAGGAAGCCAAACGTCGCTTTCCTCCCTATAAAACCCTAAGCTCACTTCAAGCTTTTCACAGAACTCGAATTTTCAAAGAGAAAAACGGAGTTTTTGCACACAAGAAATCAGTTTATCTTTCTTCCAGTTGATGCGCACTCGCCATTACAATAGAACGTTCGTCCCAAGCAACCAAGAGGTAAGCAAAACTCTTCCTTTTCTTGTTTTCATTTCTGTTAAAAACTTTTTTTCTTTTTTTTTTACAACAGTGGTGCGTATGAACGTCTGGTAAACCTACATGATGCACATTCTTGGATAATGTTAAAAAAGGAACACTCTTAAGAGTTAAAAACTTAGGGCACAAATCCTTGGAAACCCATTCTCAAGGATGTTTAGGGTTTTTAGGGGTTAAGGAAGGGAAATTAATGTTTTTTTTACCCTTTCAAGTCGTCGTACGAAACACTGTGTATGGAGATTGGGTCACCTTTACGTATTGCACCTTTTCAAACTTTAGGAGCAATGGACGCTTCGGAGATAAGAGTAGCCAAAAGGACAAGCTCGCAGCCACGTAGCACCTTTGCAGGTCCCGTACAAGAGGTACGGTCAATGGCTACTAAGGATGAGATACAGAAAATGATAGACCAGTTTGCGATCAGCGTAAACGTCTATCAGCACAGGTCACACACCGCTCGAGATCCTCTAAAGGGGATGGTTGCGATCTCTAAGGCATTTTTTAAATGCGAAGTGTTAGTACCCTTTCACCCTTACATTAGGTCGATCATCGACCACTTCGAGGTCGCACCATTCCATTTAACACCCAATGCGTATACGATAGCAATTGCTATGTATATCGCATGCTGCGAACATGGACTCGGTGAGTTAACAATGTTGGAACTCACATGTGCTTACTATCTAAAGAAAAGCAAGGAAAAATATTCTTTTTACCTCTCGAAGTGATCTACGATTGAGGGAAGGATATTTGGCTACCCCAGCAACGTTAGGGCTTACGAAACTAAATATTTCTTCTTCGAGTACGATGGCATTTGTAAATTTAGGGAGCCGAGTACGTTTTTCCCCTTTAATTTCCAAACTGACTATTCTTTCCTTTAACTCTCTTTGGGTAGTAAAGACTAATGGAATTTTTTCTTTTTTGCAGAGAACACAATGAGCAGGTTGTCGACTCTAGCAGATTTCAACCGCATCGAGGCATTTGGTTGTTTACCTGATCAAAGTTGTGATGCAAAACTGCTCATGACCACCGCCAATTTACGAAAGTATGGTTTTTTTAATCTCGAGGCATCTTTGGATGCTCCAACCCGTAAGTATCTTCATATTCAGAAGAACTTTTAGCCTTTTACCAAAGATGACCTTTTTGCTAACACATTTTCATGGCGTGTAGCGACCATGCCACCAAGGGTTCTGAAGCCATCGACGAAGGCTGGAGGGTTTGTATTCCCCCGGGTCAACTCGACTGAGCCAGTCGAAGCGACCCCCGGTGATATCCCCACAAGAAGGATACGGATTGGTGCCGAAAGGCGACATCCACGAAGCGACGCGAAGAAACTCCTCGGCCCATGGCAACTTGTGCCACAAAACAGAAAACTATGGGCCAGAAGACCAGGAAAATGAAACAACTGTCCACCGAGGATGAATCGGAGTTAGAGCTAGAGGGCTTCAGGGTGGGAGTGTTTTTGTTAATTTTAAAACTTTTATTGCAGGGGGTGTTTAACTAAATTAACAAATGTAGGGGATTAAAAAATAATCTTATCAAACACATTTTCAAATTCAAATCCTATCCTCGTAATAATAACCGAATTCAACTTTTTAAAAAATACTACCCAAAATAATAAAACAACACAGCCTAATATCTCAATACTATTTGATTGTTTAATTTTAAATATAGAACAGAAACAAAAAAAAAAAAAAAAAAAAAATACTTTAGCACATTCTTAACGTGATTGCATACTATTTTGTTAAGACATATACAGAGTTGCAATCTTTGTTATTTTTATGGATAAAATTATTTATTTTAGGTTTTGTTTAATTATTAAAAAAATTACATTTTAGTCATAAAATTATAATAAGGAAAGTTATGATGATTAATTAAGAAAAATTATATAAAGTAACTTTTTTTGGGTGATAATTGAAACTTAACTTATTTGTAAAAGTCTCTCAAAAAATAATTTTATTATAAAAATACTAATACCCCGTTACACCAAATTATCCGAAAGAAAATAACTTTATTACAAAATTTCAGAGCCTCTTATGCCAAATTATACTTCCTTTAACTAAAAATCCAAAGTGATCGGTCAATTAGGGTTAACACCACCAAGTTGCTACAAAGAAATTTTTTAAGAAGAGTTATGCCTTGCTGAGAGAAGAACCATATAAAAGTGGAGGTGGAACCACTAGTTTCAACAAGATGAGAGTAAAATCGAAATATATCTCAAAGTGGAGAGGTTTTTTTTTTTTATTGAGTGCATATTTGAATAAAATACATATGATTTTACTTGTTGGCCACCCCACTCTTAATAAACTTATAGTATATATATTTTGCAATTAAATTAGATATACCATATGTTTTAAATAATAATGTAAAAGTATTTAGTTAGATTCTCAGTTATTTTATACTTTAAGATTTTATTATTTAATTCTTATAATCTTTTTAGGTTTTTTTTTATATTTTTATTAAATGTCATAACTTATCATTTTATCTCTCTTTTTATTTTCTTTCTTTTTTATATGTCCCTCCTACTTAGTAAAACACGCTAAATAATTAAGATTAAATGTAGTTATAGTGTTATCAATAAGGTAATTAATTATGCAAGGAAGATGAAATTGAACTATTCCAAATGCATTGATTAAATAATACAAATTTTTGTAATGCAATAATATTTTGTTTACAATTTAGTCACACAACCAGATAAAAATTACACAAAATTCAAGTAAAATGACTACTTTGTCCTTTGGTTTTTTTCTATTAGTATGACTTAATTGTATGACTCGCTTGTAAGTATAGCATTGCTCTTAAATATATATTATAATAAAACATAACTTCAACTTATGATATATGAGGCAAAATTTTTAATGAGTAAATTGTAAAACATATTATATATAAAATTATAAATACAGAAAATTTTTGTTAGTTGAACATAAAACATATTTCGGTCACCCCAAGATTAGAATCCTGACTCCGCCGCTGTATTTGAAGACAAATATTGGAAAATAATTCAAATTTATAAATGAATAAATTAAACTAGTTTAACACATATGAGTACATGGCAGTGCCAATTTACTTGCCAAAGAATAATACTACACTAACAACTATCTTTCACAAACTTTCTCTCACAACCCTAACGTGGCAGTTCCCAACAAGTCTCACATGGGTTCCACTAATTAATTGCGAGTTGAACCAATTGCGAACTGTCATGTTAGGGTTGTAAGAGAAAGTTTGTGAGAAAAGTTGTTGGTGTCGTATTACTCCTTGCCAAATTACTTAACCTAGAGTAAGACTTTGTTACTGTACATTATTGTATAAATAACTAGTTTTCCTTATTAATTAGGACTAATGATTTTATAAACACTACAAAATCAAGAAAATGAAAAGTGCATGTAATTCAAAAAAATTGTTTAGACATATTTATCAGAAGGAAAAAAAAAAAAAAAAAAAAAAAAAAAAGGAAGCATAGGAATTTAACTTTATTAACCGGTGTCTTGAGGGAAAAGCCATTAAAAATATTAAGTTTATAAAACCCAAAACTAAAAGAGTTATATGCATAAATAAACTCTTCAAGACATCTAATTTCTACATAGGAGCATAGTATTGTAAGCTGTTGGTATATATAAAGTGCTACATCTATGCCTATGGATCACGATCTCCAAAAGATATGAAGTAAATTAAAAAAAAAGGGAGTATCCACCAAAACGAATTATTATTTTCAAGATCAATCACTTGTAGGTATAGGGAACTGTCTCTGCCAAAGTGTTTTATCCACATAACATTCACGTCAAAATTATAATCCAAGCTACTAAATATTGGGATATTATATAGACCCACTTCATATCGTCAAGTCTATTCAATTAAGAACCTAAATCTCAGTCCTGTCTGATCATTTAATTGCCTCACATGTTATAATACTATTATGTGTTCAATTTTTTAGATCACGACTTTCAGATGCTTAATATTGTTCAAGTCGAAAAAAAAAAACCGCGTTGAGAAAATTATGATTATGAATGCTGCACATGTTCATCTTCGTTTCTTGTATTAACGGGTGCATTTGATTTATTGTTTATCCATATTTTCAATCCTATTTTTCAAATGTTGTTTGGCACGTTATTTCCAAATATTAGTCTATTTTTTTATTACTTTGAGACCCTATATTTATTAATTTCATTAAATACTCTCATATCCAACAATCCAATAATATCCAAATCATATCCAAAATAATAAATCAAACACACCCCCATATTATCATGCATACAGTCGAGACAGCAAGTTAAAGAAGAACAAATTTCGCTCACGTTTTTAACGTGATTGCATATATTTTGATAAGGCATTGACATTGGTTCCTTAAAATAAATTAGTTAGTTTAGGTTGGATTTAATTATCAACATAGACCTCTAATTTTATACAGTTTATATAGATAGGGACAGTATGACAATTATTATTGTTTACGGAAAGTTGAGTTATTTGCAGAATTATGACAGGTGAATGGAATTTTTTTTTTTTTTTTAATTCTTGTTCGTAAAATTCGCTTTGCATGTACATAGATAATAGATAATAAATACCTTTACATAAAGGTATATAAATATTATGATTATAATCTATCTTATTTAAATAATCATTTGATCATATATGTATATTGCATTTTTAACCAGATGTTTCCCTGTAATGTTTCTAATGAAAATGATCATTGTATTTTATCAAATGTAGATAGTATGATAATAGTTTTTCTAATTATGAGGTCTGATTGTATTTTTCTAATTTTGAGGTCTGATTTTATTGACTATCTTCATCATTTACATTTTATACAAATTTATCTAAGGAAAGTTCCGACAATTTTCTTTGTTGTGCAGGAATGTTTAAATTGAATGATGGATATTTAACCATAAGAAGTAATATCTTGTTATATGGGGAAGAGTACATATTTTTGTAATATTGTTTCATGAAGAAATGGAAAAGTTCAAAGGATTTAGGTAACTGTTTTTCAAATGAATAAGATCGATACGACCCATTTCGTTGCCTCCTCACGCGGCGTGCCATGTGAAACCTGCTGTGAACAAGTGAGACTGTGAGGTGTTGAAATTGTAAAGATTGATGAAGTCTAAAGACAATTTCAGTTTGTTTTCTTTACATAAATAGTAGTTTGACGATAAACAAGTGATTGTCAATCAAAAGCAATATAGATATATATATATCATGTATGTCAAGTCATATCATGTTTGGCACCGCACACACGTTCAATATAATTGCTGAAGGTTCTTGGCACACACGTGTGTCCTATTTATAATATAATTTGACGTATATATAAATCATGTATGTTAGGTCATATCATGTTTGGCACAACGAAATAAATATACGTATTACTATAAAGTATATATATATATATATAAGTGAGAGAGACAGAAAATGATTTATAAGAGTTACGTTACATCAATTTTATATGAAAAATTTTGTATATGATTATACGTAGCATCATTTTCACTTTGATTTAAGTGAAACATTATTCTAGCCTTAATTTGTTTTTTTTGTCGGAAATTACATTATGGAGAAGACGAAGAAATGTATGGATATAATATCCAAAGATAAACAGCAATTTTTGTATCATGAAGTCCTATATAGGATAAACTTTAGGTAATATTATACTGTGAACCCAATTTCACAAACTTCTCTCACAACTTCTAGGTGGTAGATTCCAGTTTTTGTGATGAATTTCCCAAAATTCAAAATTCATTAGCAAAAAACTAGAAGCTACCACCTAGAGATTGTGAGAGAGGTTTATGAGATTAGTTTTGAGTTACTCTTTATTAAAACTTATTAATGTTAACGAAGCCAAACTCAAATTATATATACTAAAACAAAAAAGGCTTTTGTGCATTATGCTACAAAGAATACACCAAAGAGATTATGATATATTAACTCCGATGAACATTACTTTCTTACTAACTTTTTTAGTGCATAGATTCATCTTTCAACTAGTAAGATTGTTGTTAGTGTGCAGAATATTTGGTCAAACACACAACCAAATGTTAATTAGAAAACCCAAGAAATGAATACTAAAGTAGAAAAGAGAAGACACATAGGACTTACGGGGTGGCAATATGCCTACGTCCATAAGGCACAACACACAATTATTTACTTCACTAGAACAAGAGAAAAATACAATATCGGGGATCTTTACTCTCGCTACCTAGGAACTACTACAATCTCTTAATGAAGTACTACAAAGACCCAAAACATCACCTATTTTAGTACCCTAATCCTAAGACTTTAGGAACCCAAAGTCCTCAAGAATAGTAATTATAAATAAATGTGTATATAAAAAGAAATAAACTTATGTAAATAGGATAATAATCAACCTAATCTTCAGTGGAAAAGAATCCTAAGAACACAGGATTCACATCATATTAGGAGTTAATTATCCTATTAGGAAAAGAACTACAAATGTAACATTCTCCCACTTGAAGACTTGTTTCTTTTTTTATCTTGAATCATACTCCAAAGTTGTGCCTATTACGTATACCAATCATCGGGTAGCACCAAGCCTAAAGAAGTCTTGCATCGAATGAACTTCTCCCTTATGATAGGCTTCGTAACATATTTTCATGTAGTCGTCAGTGTGAATCTTCATAACGGATCTCATCACCATCTTCCACTACATCATGTACAAAATGATACCCATCTCAATGTGCTTTGTCATTGAGTGAAATAACAGATTCTTAGTAAGACATATCACACTCTGACTGTCATAATAAATCATGATTACTTCTTGTCGCACTTGAACACCATTAAGCACTCTCTTAAGCTAGGTAGCTTATTTTCATGTTTCAGTAGCTGCCATATATTCAGCTTCTGTAGTAGACATGCAACCTTGAATTGTAACTTGGACATCCAACTAACACCCTACCAAATATAGAGATACTAAACCAGTGGTAGGTTTTCTTTCATCTCAATCGATCTCCTGCAAAAGTCAGTGCCCATATACCATCCAACTGTTGATCTTGGTCACTATAACACAAACAACCAGAAGTGCCTCAAGTAATGAAGAATCCACTTTATGATCCTCCAATGATCTCTACGGATTAGCTATGTACTTGCTCACTACTCTCACTACTTGCACAATGTCAGGTCTGTACACATCATGCCAAACATATGGCTCCCTATTGTTGATGAATATGGTAATTGAGAAATCTTTGCCTTCTCTATATGCTAGGTGAATGTTCAGAAGACATCTTTATCCAATAAGAAGTGGAATGCTGACTGGTTTAGCATCTTGCATATTGAAGCGCCACAAGATTTGCTTAACATAACTCTTTTGAGTTATCCAGACTTCTGTTACTTTTATCTCTGAATCGTTATCCTGAGAATCTGATGTAACTCGTAAGTCTTTCATTTCAAATTCCCTAGCCAAACGAGCTTTCAAGTTTACTATACCATATTGTAACAAGATTATGAAATCACTATCACCATAACTATATAAGTAGGCATATTGATCAATATCACATTTTAGAATTGTAAGCTCATAAGAAATAGCCAAACCACTTATACTAACACCTTGGTGCTGTTTCAAACCGTAAAATGATTAATTTAGTCGACAAACTAGATTCTCTGTTTCTTTACAACGAAGCCTTTAGGTGAGTCATATAAATTTTTCATCAAGATTCCCGTAGAAACGCAATTTTAACATCCAACTACTTAAGTTCTAAGTCAAGTGCCGCTACCAACTCAACAACAATAAATAGTAGTAAACAAATTACAGGAGAGAAAATTTTATCAAAGTTAATACTAGATGTCTGAGTGTAGCCTTTCACCACCAATTAGGCCTTATACCTTTCGATATTCCCGTTAGCATCTTTCTTCAACTTGTAAACCCATTTACACCTCATAGCCTTTGATATGAACTCCACCAACAATTGTGATGAAACCCGATAACAATGATGGTTTGGAACCGCACAAGGACTCATGCTTTCACGCACATACCCCTTCTCCAATAATTCACCTACTTGCCTCTGAAGTTCCTTGGTCTCCTCGGGATTTCTCCTATAAGCAGGTCGGTTTGGAATTGATGCACCAGGCATGAAATCAATTTGATGTTCAATCTCTCGGATTGGAGGTAAGCCATAAGGTACCTCTTCGGGAATGACATCTTTAAACTCTTGCAAAAGAGAAACAATGTCGCTCGACAAAGCACCGACGAGATCATTAGTACATAAAAGAGCCTCCTTGTACATGAGTATAATAAGGGGCTGGTGTGAAAATAATGCTCTCTTGATCTCACTTTTTTTTTTTTTCTTTTTTTCATTTGATCTTTGTAACTTTAGTTGGTCCTCCATGACCTGTTTTAGAGTTAATGGCACAAGAGTAATAGGTTGCCCTTTAAGAGTCAAAGAATACCTATTTGTGAATCCATCATGTGTAACCCTCAGATCGTACTGTCATGGTCTTCCCAACAATAAATGGCATGCATGCATAGGAACCACATCACAAAGCACCCCATCCTCATATTTGCCAATGGATAATGCCACCAACACTTGCTTTGTTACCTTGAATTCGCCACAATCATTCAACCACTGAAGTCGATAAGGGCAAGGATGTTTCAAGGTGGTTAAGGCCAATTTCTCCACCAAATAAGTGCTGGCTACATTTGTGCAACTCCCTCCATCGATAATGACACTGCAAACTTTGTTATTTACAAAGCACCGAGTATGAAACAAGTTCTCCCTTTGGTTACTTTCTTCCTCCTTAACCTGCACATTGAGAACTCGCCTTGCCACCAATAAATCTCCAACCACAGCATGTTGCTCATCATTGGCATCCTTCAAAGGTGGCATGTCATCATCATCTACTTCTTCCTCATTCTCCGACTCAAGCTCTCCTAAGGCGTTTATCACCATCACCCTTTTGTTTACACACTGGCTGGCTATGTGTCCCCGCCCCTGACATTTAAAACACTTAATATCACGTGATTTAGAAGTAAAAGCCTCGGTGTTACCTAGAGTAGTGGCGGTCTTGGTTTGGCATTCTTAGAAGGTTCAATTTTTGGCTTATTTTGTAGCTACTTGTCCCTTTTTGGAGTTGTCTTCCACGGGCTGGTGGTAGCCATAGGTTGTCCCCTCCTAGCCAATCCCTTCCGCTTGAATTGTTCCTCCACCTTTATGGCTTGATGCACCATATCCGTCAACTCAACATAGTGCTGCAACTCGACTATATCCGCAATCTCACGATTTAAACCGTGCAAAAACCTAGCCATGGTGGCTCCCCGGTCCTTTTCTACATTAGCCTGGATCATAGCTACCTCCATCTCCTTGTAATACTCATCCACACTCTTGGAGCCTTGAATTAACCTCTGCAACTTTTGATACAATCCCCTATAATGCAACTTTTGATACAATCCCCTATAATAGTGGTTGGGTACAAACGCTTCCTCATAAGCATTTTCATCTCCTCCCAAGTGTCCACGGGTGGCTCTCTATTCCTCCTCCTATTAATCAGTAATTGATCCCACCAAACAATGGCATAATCGATGAATTCAATTGCGGCCAACTTAACCTTCTTTATCTCCGAGTAGTTGTGACATTCAAACACCATCTCCATTTTAGTTTCCCACTCCAAATAAGCTTCAGGATCATTTTTACCTTGAAAAGATGGGATTTTAATCTTTATGTTTCCTAAATCATTATCCCTCCTAGGCCTACCCATCCTAGCTTCTCTATTCCCATACCCACGATCAAACCTGCCCCAGTTCAAATATGGCTCATCAAACTCGTCCGACTCTGCCTCTTCCTCAACATTCCGCCACGGAACACACCCGCCTTACTGCCTATTGGGGATGTCTTGTTGTTGTCCCCTAGGAGTTCCCACTTCTACCTTGTCCAACCTCTCGTGAATAGGTTCTAATTCAACCCTCAACATATGCCTCATCTCCCCTAACAACGCTTGCATTTGGAGGTTCGGATCTGCGGGTTGTAGATATTCTTCAATTGTGTCTTCTTCTTGATTAGTGGACATGTTTAGAATCTGCAAAACAAGGTTATGATCCTCACAAGCACTCCCTCACGTATTTCACTTAAGAATTGATACACTCTTACTCGTGTTTTCACTCTAAACGGCTTTTACCCTCTTATGGTCTCACACACTCTTGCCTTTTTCCGCTCTTTTGTGTCTTCTTTAGTTCTGAATCGAACTTCAAGAAACTAATTCAAAATAATCCAACAGCAATTCAAAAAATGAGAAACAACCAAAACTCATCAAAAGGTCAAGAACTTGAATAAGGTAAGAAACAAGATTGAAAGGAAGAAATTTTCTTACTGGAATTGTGTACTCTTTTTTTCTTTTTTCTTTTTTTTTTTTTTTTACAGTAGGGAACAAGAAATACAAAAAAAATAAAATAAAAGATAGTCAAACTTGCCTTAGAACCAAAGCTCTGATACCAAATGATATGAACTCCACCAACAATTATGATGAAACCCGATAACAATGATGGTTTGGAACCCCAGGATCGTGTAGAGAAGATTTGTTAAGCCTTGACCCGTCACCTAACTAGATGAAAACCAAGACTATGAAGGATTGAAATGCCACACCAAGAAACCTAAGAATCTCTCAAGAATCAAGGTGATAAGTTTGGTTGTTTGAACGCCACAAGATTAACTTGATAAGTTCAAGAGTTCTTTCAAGAACGGAGAGGAACACAAGACCTCACAATGATAATAATTTTCTGAAAAACAAAATCTGTTCGTTAAAATTCTTAATGCCCATCTATATACTTGGAACAACCCTCCAAGAATAGGAAAAGTCATAACTAAAGCTTTAAAAGCAACACAAACATCAACATAAACAAGTCCCCACATTTTTAGGCCTCTTGGACTTCTAGAGGCAACCAAAAAATAACTAAATGACTAAATAGGCATGGCAATAGTCCCCAAAATTCTGGGGACCCGTCCCGCCCCGCCCCATATGGTGCGGGGAAGGCCCGGTTTTTTTGGGGATAGGGGCGGGGATGGGAGGTGTTGTAATCCCCGTTCCCGAGGATGGGGCGGGGGTGGGTGATGCCTTTCTCCCGCCCCGCCCCGCCCCGTATACAAAGAAAAGTAAATAAAAACCAGTAAGATAAAAGCTTCAGCATTTGGCAATGGATTTGTGTAATTCGGGGGTGTTAATATAATGGCAATTAGCTGTTAATTATATTAATTAAAAGAAAAAGATGCTCTTAATTTAGCCCCACACTACTTAAACCCTATACATAATATGAAATATGCCTCCTAATATAGGTACCAACTGTCTATGTGATTGAAGTTTACCTTACATGTGCTCAACCATGAACATCACTACTTGAAATGTCCATTTCAAATAAAATTTTTATTTAAAAAAAATAAAACAATTTGTGCATAAAATAGACTAATACATGGTACCAAATAGGCATTTGATTAATTGAATTAAACGTTGTTCAAGATCTCAACAACTCAATCATTCTCGTATTAATAAATTTCCAAACCCTAAGAAAGAGTAATATTATATAAATGTGAACTAAATTTTTGCCAATGTCGTCAGTGGCCATCCACATTTGTTAATCGGTCGATTGCATCTTGGATGATGCAATGGGTTACATGAGAATTAAAATTATGATATATATATATATATTTATTTATTTATTTATTTACTTTTCACTAATTACTAATACCCCCATATATTTCATCTAATTATACAATTATTTTACGTATATAAACCCACCCTAAACAATTAAACAAGAACAAACCCTAACCCATATTGTCGCCATTGCCGTTCGCCGACGCCGATTTCTTCCACTAGTTTGATCTCTCCAATCTGGCCAAACTTCAACTCTCTCTACAAAGGTATTTTCATTCATCTTTAGTATTGAAAAGTGGATTAGTTAATATTGATAAAGATACAAGACGTGGTTTTAAAACTAAACAAACAATTAAGCTTTGTGTTAGTGTGATTAGGATCATGGAGTGAAGTGCTCTAATCATTATCTCCATAAATACACAAAGTGGGTTTTCAAATCACTTTTATATTATCATTACAATTATGATGTTGATTCTAAGCATTATTGCATTAATGGTTTTAGAGCTTTATTGTCTTTGCATGGGCCATGCTAAGAACTAGTTTGATGAAATCTCTTGGAGTCTAGGCTGGTGTTTTGTCCGCAGTCCTTGATGGCTGGGGCTTGGCCGCTGGATGTTGCTTTGATTGGGTGGGGATTTGTGATTGTTTTGTCTTGTGGTGTGGCTGTTATTTTGAGTTGCTTTATTGATATTATTTTACATTATTGTAAATTAGTTTTGTCCCGTTTTTGTGTAGGCTCCTCCCTATTTTTGTTAAACATTATTTTACATTCTGTCTTTTATTATTCAACATTATTTTACATAGTGTTTTTGCTTCACATGGAATGACTATCATGCATTGATTGAACATTTGAACTTAATAATGGGCTATTTTAATTTTTAATATAGCATGGATTTTTGTTAATTATTTATATTAATATTTTTGTTCATTCTTTTAGGTTTCAACATGTCAACTGAAAATTCTTTACTTGTTAAACGAAAAAGTTTAGACGAGGCCTCCAATCAATATTTTGAGGCATCCAAAAAATTGACACATTTAGATACTGATGAACCAACACGTTTAGATAATCCTTCTACAACAACTCTCCAGAGCCTCCCTGACAATGCTTGGGATAGTATAAGGTCTAAATCTAGATCAGTGGTATGGCAACATTTCAAGAAAGTGAAAGTTGATGGCAAGGATAAGGCAAAGTGTAACTATTGTCGTAGACAACTAGTTGGCGGTGCTAAAAATGGGACAAGGCACTTGCATGATCATTATAAAATTTGTCCAAGACGAAAGTATCAAGATGTAGGACAAAAGTTGCTTGCATTTACCCCAAAAGAGGATTAAAAGTCAAAGGTGACATTAGGCACTTATCATTTGATCAAGAGAAGGGGAGGAAGGACCTAGCAACTATGATAATTCTACATAAGTATCCTCTCAACATGGTTGATCATTATGGATTTAGAAAATTTTGCAACACCATTCAACCGTTGTTCAAGGTTGTGTCCAGAAACACTATTAAGGCAGACATATTGAAGATTTATGATGTTGAAAAGCATAAGACAATGAAATTGTTAAACAAAACACATGGTAGAATTGCTATCACTACGGATTTGTGGACTACCAACCACCAAAACAAAGGATATATGACCATCACAACACACTTTATCGACAACAATTGGGTGTTACAGAATCGACTCATAAGGTGTTATCTTTTTATGTTTTAATTTTCTAATTTCTGAATATATTGTTTTAGCATATTAATATATTAACAATGTATAATTAATGGTGCAGGTTTGTATATGTGCCTTGCCCACATACTAGAGTTGTCCTTACTAAGGTGTTGAAAGACTGCTTTTATGAGTGGAACATTGATAGAAAGTTGTCGACGTTGACAGTTGATAATTGCTCCACCAATGATGCAGTTGTCGGAGATCTGTTAAAGGACCTTCCACGTGTCTCACTTATGCTACGGGGTTCATTGTTTCATATGCGTTGTTGTGCGCATATCTTGAACCTAATTGTTCAAGATGGCTTATCGGTGATTGGAGACGTGATTGCAAAAATCCGTGAGAGTGTTGCTTATTGGTCGGCATCGCCGAAAAGAGTGCAAAGGTTTGATGAAGCGGCACATCAAGAGAGCATTGAAAGTACGAAGAAGTTGGCTCTAGACTGTAAGACTCGATGGAATTCAACTTATTTGATGCTTGAGACTGCATTCATTTACAAAGAAGCATTTATTCGCTTACAGCTTCGTGAGCCACAATATAATTGTTTGCCAACAGAGGAAGAATGGCATATGGCAGAACAAGTGAGTTCAAAGTTAAAAGTATTTTACGATGCCACATTATTGTTCTCTGGAACACAATTTCCAACGTCCAATGTTTATTTCCCAAAAATTTGTCAAATTAAATTGGGGTTGTTTAGTTGGCTCAACTGTGATAATGATGTGATAAGGAATATGGCAAAAAAAATGGATGACAAATTTTCAAAGTATTGGGATGTGACTCATGGTGTCATGGGAGTAGCGATTATTTTGGATCCTAGATACAAAATGAAATTGTTAGATTTTTTCTTTCCTAGGATCTATGGAGAAGATGGTCAATATCAAATTATGAGAATTCGAAAAATTTTCTTAGATCTATTTTCTGAGTACCATTCTAAGCAATGTAGTAGGCAAAAACGTCCTTCTTACATTGAAACTTCTTCTCAAATGACTAGCCAAATGACTTTGAAATGTTTGTAAATGAAGACCCAAGTGCTATCAAAGCGAAGTCAGAACTCGAAAGTTATCTTGAGGAGAAACTATTGCCTAGGACTCCTCACTTTGACGTATTGGGTTGATGGAAGGCAAATGGGTCAAAATATCCAATCCTCCAGAATGTTGCTCGAGATATCCTTGCTATTCCTATCTCCACAATTGCTTCTGAGTCTGCATTTAGCACTAGTGGGAATGTAGTAAGCCCACATCACAGCAGACTTCATTCTCATACATTAGAGGCATTGATGTGTTCTCATAATTGGTTATGTAGGGATATAAAAGGTAATTAGATCAATTTTTTTTTTCTTACAAATTTTTTAAACATATTAAGACATGTTTACTTTATTGTGTATCTTTGATTCTTACGTTAGATAACCAATCATACTCAACAATTTGTGATAATGCTGATTCGGACAAAAAGGAGGAGGAAATATGATGATAGTGAAGTTGTGGCTGCTGCGCAAGTGCTGATGTGATTTCATGGGTAAATTACCTTATTTTTTTTTATTGTTGTTATCATGAATTATTTGCTTTGATTGTATAAAAAAAAAACCAAGCAATAGCAATTCATGTTTGATTGGCTTAATGTTTGTTTTATGCTGGCTGTCGTGTTGGTTATATGAAATGTTTGAGTTATGAAAATACTTTTTTAAATAGAAATCTGCAAGTCTAAATGAAATAATTGGTGTTTCATTACACTATTTTTTAGCCACCATGTTGGATTTTATTTTAATGAAAGAATTGGTGTTGTTTTTTTTTTTTTTTTCAGGTAAAGGTAGAAGAACCTTTGCTCCTGCATTAAAAGATGAAGCAGCTGAAGTTTCTAGTTTACATGCTGAACCTAAAATTGATCATGTTTTAGTTGATGTTGTCCGATGTTTTCATAAGGAGAATTTAGGGAAATGTTCAAATTTATGTTTATGTAAAATTAACTATGTTTAAACGATTAATTTAAGTGTTTGTTATGTGGACGAGAATTAACTATGTTTAAGTGATTAATTTAAGTGTGTATCATGTGGATGAGAATTATTTGTCTTTGGTAATGCTCAAATTTATGTTTATGTAAAATTAACGGGACCGGGACGGGCCTCCAACAATCCCCATGGGGTGGAGAAGGGGAATTCTTGTCATCCCCATAATGGGGATGGGGCGAGGGTGGGGAGTGATTTTGAGGGTGGGGATGGGTACGGTGAATGAGATCCCCGCCCCGCCCCACCCCATTGCCATGCCTAGGGATTCATCCCTTTCTTGCCTTATATTGTTGAGGTAGCTCAAAGGTATCGAGAACTTTCGGTTCGCTTGAAAATGCCTTAGGAATGTCGCGCTCATCTGAGGCCACGAACTGATTGATCACGCTAGGAGCGACCTGAACCACCGTTTGGCATGAAAGGTTAAAGTCACTGCCAAACAACGACATTTTGCTAGATCTGAGACCTAGTGAAGCTTCATCAGGTCGTTAAATTCATATAAATGATCCTGCGGATCAGAATTTCCATCAAACGCCCGCATGTCGGGCATCCTGAATTTTGGTGGGAGTGGAGCGGCTAGCACTTCGGGAGAGAAGGGGGACGCAGATGCGACCTGCCTTTGCTCATTTTGCTGAGCTCTTAGTTAGTCTAGAGCTCGCTGCAGCTCCTCAAATTGTGGCAATGAAGCCACTTGGGGATTGCTTTCACCCATACGAGTTCGACACTCGTGATTACGGTTGAGGAAAGTCCGGAGGTCGGGTTCCTCTTTGCCTCGGTCGACGGTTCTGGCCACTCTTGACACACACTGGCTAGAGCCGTGTGATGGCGATGAATGGTGCGGGGTATTTTCACGACCTTCGCGGTGGTAAGAACCGCCCTGCGAAGTGCAGGACCCTCTCACACGGTGACGATCAGGATCGTTTTACTGGCGGTGATAAGAATCGCCCCGCCCAGCACTTTTATGGGGGTGTACTTGCGATGTGGCATGGGACAGCTCGGGCTGCGTCTTTTCACCGAGTCTCAACGAGACTGGTATTCTGCTTGGGACGTGGTCGGTGTTTGCTGGCCCTTTGGAGCCCGTATGCCCGTTTTTTGCCACCTGTTTACCCTTTTGTCTGCGCGCTACAGTGCTCGCGGCACGGGCTATTTCCCTTTGCCGCTCTTTCACGCGACCTGCAAGCGTTTTTGGCGGTGCAGCTGATCTGGATGGCATGCCTTGGTCCAAACAGTCCAACCTTCGGTTGATCGTCTGAAAAGTATTTTCGAACCTCTCCAGGTAGCTTCTAATGGCAGGGTCAAGTTGTGAACTTGATGGGATATCCCCTGCAACATTTTGCGAAACTGAAGGTATTTTGGAAGAGGTGTCCCCCTGGATTTGGGTGGTCCCCTCAGCACCCTGGTTGGTTCGCTCAGGTTTAGGTTGGCGGGCCATTTGTTGTTGTAGGACCAGTAAGTTAGAGATTCTCCTGATGAAGGATGAACACTAAATCAGCCCTCTTTCTAGCGTCAAACTGTTGATGCATGATTTTTACATCAACGAAACGCACGTGTAAAATGCTGAGCTAGCTCAGAAGACACACGTGAATGCAAGAAAAAGAGAGTAAATACAATGAGAAAACCGTTTTTAAAGTGGTTCGGATGCTAAGGAAGCAAGTCCTACGTCCACTGTTATTTTATTAATGATAGGGGTCAGGTCGCATTAGCTGATTGACTTACAGATGATGGTACAAGCGAGTGAATGCTATAAATTATAGAGAGAGAGTAGCTAATCAAGAGTAAAAATGGGCGAATCCCTTGAATGGGAGAGGAGCTCTCTATTTATAGTGGGATACATTGGGCTAATGATTACTGAATCTGTGAGTTGGTGGGATTAAGCGTGCAAATCCTTCTTTATGTCACATTGTCCACCTTCTAGAGTGATTTGCGCGATTTGGCGCAGGGATTAGACACGTAGGATCACCACAGCTTTTGGCTGGTCTGGGGGGCACCCATTATTCTGACAGAAGCAGACTGCAGGTGTACCCATGTTTTGACTTTTGCACGCTGACTGGGCCTTACGTCAGCCCTATATTTTTCAGGCATAACATATATATATATGGTACACTATATAAAAATCACATAGTAAGTAAGTCAATACTATATGCCATATTTATCACATATATATATGGCAAGTAAAAATATATAGTACATCAATACTTTCAATGCATTTATCACATATTTGTGCCATATATATATATATATATATATATATATATATGGTACACTATGTACATGACATGTAAATATAAATATATATATATATATATATGGTACACTACATATATGGCATATATGGAATGTGAAATACAACATATAAAGATATATACGGTACACTATACATATGACCTATTATATACATATATAGTAAGTCAATACTATATACATGTCATACATATATAGTAAGTGGCATAATGTAAATAAATTGTATGTACTTGAATTTCAAAGTCAAATTTTCTTAAGGCTGTAAAATTTAAATACATAGATTATGTAACATCTTTTAAATAATTACTTGAATTTAAGATTGTTTAATTAAGTTACATACAATAGAAGACATAATTGGAGGATGTAATATATATGTTTATATAACATTTTCTTACCTTACTAATTATAAGATAGTCTCACACATTTTACACATTTGTTCTTACAGCACGTTAGAAGAGATTCGAATGAGATAATTTTACAAGATTCTTAAAGGCACACGTTTTTAATAAATTCTAATTGAAGTATTTGCTAATTAATTCAATTTCATCATTATATTAGATTTTCTACCTAACCTTATCTCTTTCAATCTAGTGATATATCTTAATCATTGCGTAATGCAATTTAAATTAATTATAAAAAATTAAAAAAAAAAAAAAAAAAAAGCATGTTGCTCTTAGAGTTCAAAATGAAGTAAAAATTGATTCAATTATGTTGGTGAATTTAATTGATAAATAAAATGATGTCAAGATGATTTCAAATTGATAAATACAAATGTGTAGTTTGTGCTATAGTAAAAGAAGACTTTCACACTTATTTCAGATAATTTTATTAAACATTTAAATATTCGTAATAACAAATCCAATATTTTACAACAAATTCAAGATTTTGAAAATATCTCATTGGAATTTGATTTCCAAACTTAATGATGAGAGAATAAAATGAAAATGGTCATTTCATTTTCTCTCTCACCATTAAATCACTTTTTTACTTTTTAATTCATCAAGGACATATAAGTCTTTTTATATATGAATCACCCTATGAATAATCAAATATATCTCTATTTGATTTGGATCAATTGATCCAACTAGCATTTTCGTATATATATTTCCCATTTGTTGGAGAGGTCTTCGGAATTTAATCACAATACATATTCATCATCCGATAAAATAAAAAATGTAAATATACATTTTGTTTTTTTCTGTTCAATCTAATTTAGTAGATGGCCATGATTGGTTGTTTTAATAGATGAACTAATTTGGAGTAATTTGTACAACCATCGATCCACTTAGGCCTCCACTTTTTTTAAGTAATTCAAATTTTTTTTTAAGATTAGAGTTTCAATATATTAATGTTTTGTGCTGCAAACCTAGTTTCCTCATATTTGTTCACTATATGAAAAAGGGTAAAAATAACTTACCTACCAGATGGCAACTATTGTCATTTTAATCAACTTCCCCCTAGCACTATCTTGAAATTCATCACTAACACCGCCAAACGTAAACTCTGTTCCACTTCCGTTAGTGGTTTAGTGAGAAATGTGACAAATTTCATTATTTCAATATTACCTTTAAAATGTTACTATTTCAGTTAAAGACAAAAATGAGCAATAGTTAAAAAATTAAGAGACATATATACCCTTGTACTTTAGTTTATTTTACAAAAAAATGCAAGTATATGATAATGAAATGTCCATGTTATCTTTTTGTTATTAATTAAATTCACTAGAATACCCTTTTAAATTTTAGGGGATTCTTGCATTCTACTTAAAGAGAATTTATTGTGCAAGGAAGCACATAAAATAATGCATTCCCAAATTTTAATTCTTAGGGAATTTTTTTATTTCGATGAATTAATAGAACCTCTTTGGCTTTTTTAGTTTTAAATAGTGAAATACCTTGTTCAAAGGACTTTCTTTAGCCGTTGTGGGGCATGACAAGTTTGTATTAAGGGTGCTAAAAAAAAAAAAAACCAAAAACCGAACTAGAAAACCGGTTTTTTTTAAATTGATCTAGTTTCAGTTCACAAATTTGAGAGAATTGATTTTCTAGTTTGGTTATGGTTTATCCTAAATTGAGAATTGGTTAATTAGTACTAGTTTTTTTTTTTTTTNTCCGCTTTGCGACCTAACCCACACTAATATCAATACAAATCAGTGGACGTAGGACTTGCTACCTTAGCATCCGAACCACTTTAAAAGTTTTCTTTGCATTTATTTCACTTCATATATTAGCTATCACGTGTGTTAATCCACCAATCAGCAATACGCACGTGACAGTTAGTTGGTGCCAAAATCGAGCATCAACAAAACCCAAATTGAAAACCATTCAATTAAAAAAATGCAAGACTTGAGAAAACAAGAACAAACAAGAAAGAAGGTAAGCTAAGCTAAACCACCATTAGAGAAGACAACAAAACCATGAAAAAACAAAGGAAATGAAGAAAAGACTTAACTTTGAGGCAATGGAGATGGCAGCAAGGGTGTGAGAGAGAGGGAGAAATTTGTGAGTGGTAATGGCAGTGATCAAATGGAGCTTCTTTGAAGGGACTTGAAGTGCTACACTAGTTTCAGATTTTGTCCTCATTCTCACAAATGGGAAAAGCTCAGAGCTTCTCGTTGAAAACCCACGGAATGGGGTTTGCGTCTTTGCGATAGTGGAATCCAAGTAGCACCCCAGGTTTTTGGTTTTTGGTTTTGGCGAGAAGAAGCAAGAAAGAGAGTTCAATTTAGAGATGGCAATGAGCCGGGCCGGGACCGAGTACCCCTTGGCCTGGGCCAAGGCCCAAGCTCATTGTAGGGATGTCGGGTAATGCCCAAGCATGGCTTGACAGGCTTTTTATGACTCCCAATCTCTGGTTCATATTAAATTCTATAATTTATTTTCTCATAGACAATTTTTTATATATTTTTCTTTGCCATTCATATTAACTTAATTAATAGTATATTTTGCTTTAATCACAATATTTTTTGTGTGTATAGATTAATATGGTGGACAAGGGATCTTGGATTTAACTAAAATCGCAATTGATTGTTAATCAAATCAAATAAAGTAAAATTTTAACTTTTTTAAATGATAAAAACTTGGGCCGGGCCTGGGGATGGTTGTCCCAAACCTGGCCCATAACCGAGGGCGGGCTCTAAAACCATGCCTAGGCCCATGCCCATCCCCGCAAACAACGGGTAATGCCCGGCCTGTAAAATCCGAGTACAATTGCCATCTTTGGTTCAATTATAGAAATCTTTTTAGTTTAATTTTTTTATTTAAAAACTGATTCAAAACCGGTTAACCGCTTTTCCGAACGATTTTTCAGTTTGGTTGAAAACCGGTTCAAGCAGTCAACCGCTTCGGTTTCGGTTTGGATTTTTGCTTGAACCAATTTTCGATTTGGTTAAAAAATGAACTGGTTCGGTCTGGTTAATCGGATTTGAACACACCTAGTGTGTATAAATTGGTTTTGTGCTCATTATATTAACCTGTTCAAAATTCTCATCACACACATATGATAGTGGACTAAAAACCCCCCTCACATACAAGTATACAACATACAATCTATAAAACTGCCAAATTTCCTCACCCAACAAAGCTCGAGACCTAGTAAAATAACTCCACAAAGAACTCATCCAATCTCCTAATAACACAAACACCACTAAGGCTAACTATTATAGGTATGAAGATGATGTAAATGTAATGACTATTATGAAATGAAAGCAATATGTGCTATGAATGTTTAAAAACAATGAAAACGTGAAATGAGTTATATAAATTTTATAAAAAAAAGATATTGATTTCTCCATCCAATAATGGTTCATACAAGACCACTATATATATATACTAGGTCCATAACCCAATCTCACAACTTTCGACGTGGCAGCTTATAGTTGGTCAAGTAGACGGGACCTACAGCAAGCAGACAGGACCCATTTGTGAGCTGACCAATTACTAGCTGTCACGTCGGGGTTGTAAGATTGGGTTGTGGACATAGCATTTTTCTTTCAATTCATGATCTAAAAGAATATTCCTTTACAAAACAAAATGCAATAAAAATTGCACACACAAAAAGAAACCAGTTTCTTGTTTTGTTTGGTAGAGTTAATAAATGGAATTTATCAACCCCTCAAGGGCCGTTTGGTTAGCAGTAATAAAAGATTATTCCGGTAATCTATCCTAAAATTCGGATATTAATGTGTTTGGTTGTTAGGTAATAAAAGATTTCAGACATCTTCCCATACCAATAGAGATTACTGTAGGGGGTTGTTTGGTTAGCGATAATAAAATATTGCGGCCATAATCTATCTCAAAAACATGATATTACCTTGTTTGGTTTTAGGTAATTTTTCAATGCCAGTAGTGTTTACTATAGGCTATATTGGGGATAATCCGATAACCGGGTGAAATGGTGTTATTTTAAGATTACCAAGGTTATCCAATTTTTATTCTCATTTTACCCTTAATTAATTAACATTTCAGATGGAAATGTCATCATATGTCTGTCAAATAACAATTAGCCCAACTATGCAAAATGACTTTTCTAACCCCCCTACATTTGAGAATTTGCTAAAACAACTCAACCACAATAAAAGTTTAAAATATAAAAAAAAAAAAAAAACCTCTAACCACCTAAGACCACTGCCGACTGCTAGCCATCACCATTGATAGTTGTCGAAACGGCACATGATCTGGCCATAAATGGCCAGATCTATTATGGTTGTTTCCAGTCAGATTTGTAGCCATTAATGGCATTAGATCTGGCCATTTTCAGTTAGATCCACATTGATATGGCCATTTCCAATAAGAGATCTAGCAGGAAACAACTAGATTGGGGCACAACTATTGAGTGTTGGAAATACAGATTTATTTAGTGATTTGGGGGTGAAACTGTAAGGAATTTAAGGTTTAATGCATGATTTATAATGTAATTTGTTATATGTTTTGTTATCTTCCGAAATCACAGGTGTTGTGTGTGTTTTTCAGGTATTCAAGTGCAAAAGAATGGATTATTCATGCTTATGCTGGTGTTCGGACACCTTGGACTCTTCGAGTGCAGATAAATCAAGGCAAGAAGTAAAAGTGTGAAATTCTGACTTTGCGTCGCAACACACTTTTTTGAGTCGTGGTGTGGTATGGTTTTTGTTGAAGAAGAAATTGCCAGGAAACATACTGGGGCTCAATTAAGCGCCACGGCGTAAATCACTCAAAATGTAAAAATGTCGCATATCTAACCCTAATTTCAGAAACCAATATTCATAAGTTTGCCATTTTGTCTAAAAACTATATAATGGCAGCTTTAGTCCGTTTTTAGGAAGTTTTTTAGGTTTGAGATACACATTTTAGGGATTAAACTAAATTTGGGGCTTCTTAAAAAGGTGGAGATTGGAGAGGAGAGGAGGTTCTCTTCCTCTCCTCCTCCTCCTTTGTTCTTCATGATTATGGTTCTAGGTGTAATCGTTTCTTTTCCTTTATGTTGTAGTTTGTTTTCTAGGGATTTCATGTAATCTAATTGAAGGCTTGTGTTTTATTGTTATTTTATTTGTTCGATCCATTCTATTATGTTCTAGATTCATTCATTGCATTTAATTCAATCTTTAGTTGATATTTGGGCTTGATCAACCTTGATGTTAATTAATTGATTGTATGAGACAAGATTGTGTATGGAATTATTAATTTGTAGCCTTGTTCAGGTATAGATTGGTTTTTGTCTTTAAAATTGTCCTGTACTTAATGGGTTTTCGTTACTAGACTAGGCTATACGCCACTAACTAGTTTAGTTGATGGAAACACTAACTTATTCCGAATGGCCGCGGTAATATCTTAGAAACGAGAGACGTCGTGCCTATCTTGATTAGCTCAGTGAATGGATGATTTGTGTCTATGCGAATTATTCATTCGTTAGTTAGACTAGGCTATACGCCACTAGCTAGTTTAATTGATGAAAGTACTAGGTTTAACCCGATGATGTACGAACCCTAGAATGGAGTGGAGAGAACAATAGTTTGATGATGAACACGTAGCTTGATAATTATGATGGAATTAGCGCTCTAGGATTCTTTGTGGATAGTTAGAATTAGATTTACTTTAATGTCGTTTATATGTTTTCTTTATTTCATTCTCATTTTGATTCATCAAGGCATAGTTACTAGGATCGCGAGAGCATCTCTATTCTCTATGGGATTGACCCTTACTCGTGCACTATGTTGTGATTGCAACTCGTGCACTTGCGAAGGATTAAACTTTGTATGTCTCTCAAGTTTTTGGTTGAATTGTGCCCCAGCGCGTTTGAATTGCGCCCCGGCCAAATCCGATTGATCGTGCATCGTTTCAGCTATTGTCAACATGGTTAGGGTATTTTGTTAAATTTTAAATTTTTATTGTGGCTGAGGTATTTTAGCCAAATTCTCAAATGATAGGGGGTTAAAAGTAATAATCTAAATAATAAAATAATAATATTAAAAAAAAAAAAACAATTTAGTAAGAGGGTCTCCCAAAATTATTTTATTCCTCTCAACCAAACATATTAATTATTTATACCCACAAATCAAATCAAACATATGTAATATAACATTCCCCTTAATCTTCAAGGTAATATATTTCACTGGTAATCTTATCTTTTTTAGTAATACAATATTTCCTGAACCAAACAACCACTATGTGATATTGGAGGTACTCTAATTACCTAAAAAAATGTGTTATTTTAAGGTTATCAAGATAATCCAATTTTTGTTCCTATTTTACCCTTAATTAATTAACATTTCAAACACAAATGCCCTCGTATATTTGTCAAATAGCAATTAGCCCAACTATGCAAAATGACTTCTATAACCCCCTGCATTTGAGAATTTGCTAAAATACCCCCACCACAATAAAAGATTAAAATTTAACAAAATATCTTCAACCACCCAAGACGACGGTCAACCGCCGCTACCAACCATCACTAACAGTCATCGGAATGGTGCATGTCTGACCGAATCTGGCTAAAATTTCTGTTGACATATGGTTGGCTCACATGTTTAAAATTGGGTTTTGGAAAGAAATGGAAATGTATAGTTGGAATGTGGTGTTGTGAGTTGTTATGTGCGGTACAGTGGGTGTTGATGTTGGCCCTGTTTTGGGGTTGTTGAGCAGGTAAAAGGGAGTGTAGTGGGCTGCTGGGCATGAGCAAAGGGTGGGATGGCTTTGCTGGGCATGATAAAAGTGTTCTGCATATGTTTTGGTCAAATGGTGGTTTTGTGATGGCTGTGACGATGCGGGTGAGAAATTGATGGTGAGAGTGGTTGAGCCAAGTGATTCGAGATCGAAATTGATGGTGAGAGTGGTTGAGCCAAGTGATTCGAGATCGAACTCGATCTTGAGTTTGAACTTCAATCGAGTTGAACTCGAGCTCGAGCTTGACTAGGTTGTAATTGAGCCTGACTAGGTCGTAATTGAGCCGAACCCAAACTGAGTTCGAGCCCACCATATATCTATCTAGCTCAAGCTCAACAATTGAAGCTAGTAAGATATGAGCTGAAGGGCAAGTGTCCATTAAAGTAGCAAACAAAATATAACCAGATGCCAAGCGGCCTTCTATATTTTGGGTCCAATTAAATCTGATGATAATAATATGAGTTGCAATCATTAGCAATTGAAAAGGCACAGCCATATCAATTTTTAAGATCATAAATGTGCGTCGATAAAGATCATACGAAAACTATAAGATATCATTTGAACAGATAGGTGGCTGGTAGACTCTATGAAAACATCCAAATTGAATCGAAGCAGTTGCTTTTTGTAGGTCGTATATTTCGTTACTTTAGCCAATTACTCTTATATTTTCCTATTTATTCGTGAAATTCATAGATTCTAACTGCAATTCCCCAAAAAGACAAGACAGACTCGTATCTTCAAATCATGCTGCTAGTTATGAGAAAACATGCTCTCAGAAATAGTTTCAGAAACAGTTTCAGAAACAACCTTTTCAAACTCTCAGACAAAACTCCTTTCAAAATTATTAAGAAAAGATCTGGATCATGTAAAAACTAACCGCCGACCTGTACTACACAGAATAAACTTATTAGGTGAAAGTAAAACTCCAGCATATCTATCACAACAGTTTATCATCGAACACTCAAACTCTAGTATGGTTCAACAGGAGTGCGGAAATTTGCTCCGGCATAAACTGCTTCAGCACCAAGCTCTTCCTCAATTCTCAGAAGCTAACATTGAAAACAACATAAACTACTTTCAGACCAACATTATTTTTCTCACATGTTTAAACTGCAAAGAGCATTTAAATAATATCGCTAACCTGATTGTACTTTGCAAGACGCTCTGACCTGCATGGTGCTCCAGTCTTAATTTGCCCCTGTATCGTAAACCAAAAAAATATTATGACAAACAGATCAATTTTTAAACAAATCTTTGGTGTGCAGTGACACGGTGGTCCAAGGTTCATAGATAAAGCAAATTACCGTGGCCAAGCCAACTGAGAGATCAGCAATGAAAGTATCTTCAGTCTCACCACTGCGGTGGCTAGCCATCACTCCCCACCCAGCTCTCTTGGACATCTTGACTGCTTCAATGCTCTCAGTTACAGATCCAATTTGGTTGACCTATTCCGATACACAGAGTATACTAAGCTTTTTATCTATAGTTGAGCATGGCCAGAAAACCCAATGGCATAAAAAGAAAATTGAAATGGTACCTTGAGGAGAAGGGCATTGCAACTCTTCTCTTTGATAGCCTTCTCAACCCTCTGCAAACACATTAATACATAATACACTTAGGTTTTATCTGAAACCAAAAAGAAAAGAATAAAAAAGATCGATTTGAGAAGGCTGACAAACAAAAATGACTCAGTACTAACCTTAGGATTGGTAACCAATAGATCATCTCCCACAATTTGTACATTCGCTCCAATTTCACCAGTCATCTTGGCATAGTGCTCCCAGTCATCCTGGTCAAATGGATCTTCGATCGACACAATAGGATACTCGGAAACAAATGACTTGTAAAGATCTTTTAATGCATCTCCTGAGATCTTTTGTGAACCATCATTTTTCTGCAAAGACAACAACCAAAAAAGATTAAGACCAATAAGGAAAATTATACATATAAGAAATTAAGACTCCTACACAGGGAAAAACATTAATCATACCACAAGGATGGCATAATGAACACAGCAAGAGCAATAAGCAGTATTGAGACAAATACTAAAAAATTGAATAAAAGATTCTCCTAAAATCTTTTAGAATCAGGCTACAACAACTGCCAATCTAATGCCTTCAAATGAATATCATATGGCAACAACTCTGGGAATATATTACACAAAACAATCCATTTGGTCTACAAACAATGCATGATTTCTCAATTGAAACAACAGCTCCCGAGTCCAACTCACCTCTTCTTTGAAGTTAAGATCATATGTCTTATCTGAACCATAGAACTCAGATGCAGCAACATCCATTCCAATGACAACCTAACAAAAATAAAAAAAAAAATATAATAATTTGTCTTCTGTTGTCATGCTCAAGTATCAAAAAGCAATAAAAAAATAATAAAAAATTATTAGAGATGAAACTCACTTTGCCAGTGTAACCAGCTTTGGCAATGGCTGTCTTGAGCAACTCGAGTCCTTCCTTGTTTTCCTGAGGTTGCACAAAATTTTGTTGATGTAGTTAAAAACTTATAAACTAGAAGCAAAATAAGAATACGCTAACAAGCAACACTTCTTAAATAATGAGATCCCATTAAAGTTTGGTCACCTGAATGTTAGGTGCAAAACCACCCTCATCACCAACGTTTGTTGCATCCTGACCGTACTTCTTCTTAATCACAGCCTAAAAGGGAAAATTAAAAAAAAATGTAGTAAGAAAAAGTTAGGCAAACAAAAAAGTCCAAGTAAACTTCACAACAATGTAGGAGTATTTTATTAATAGATGTGTGTCTAAAACCTTTCTTCCTTATCAAGAGATCAGAGAAAAATTTCACCTACGGATACTACAGGAAAGGAATTTAGAATTAATATACACCCACAACAGAACACGAGCAGCATAACAGAAACATGCTCTGTTCTCTCAAAGGCAATGCACAATGCAATTATGAACAGAAAAGATAAAAAATTTATTGGATATGTAATCATTTGGAAATGATATTCCCAAGTTATATTTTTTACAAAAACCCCAACACAAGGCCAGGGCAACAAAACACTCAAGCAAGGCCAAATCGACATTAAATAAACTTTCACTTTGATTTTTGTTATTGATAACTTCAAAAAATGTATAAATATAACTCCAATAAATAGTTTTGATGTCATGATTTTCTCAATATGCAGCAACAGCAAAACTTGTAAATGAAAGATCTTAGCATACCTTCAAATGGTGATATACTTCAACACCCATCTTCATGGCCTCATTGAAAGTAGACGCTCCAACAGGAAGAATCATAAACTCCTGCATAGCAAGTTTGTTGCCTGCATGTGATCCACCATTGATGACATTGAAAGCAGGTACTGGCAACACCAACTTCTTGTTACCAGCAAGTTCAGCAATATGCTGCATCCACAAAAACATGATCTCAGTAATTAATTTCCCACAAGAGAGAAAATTAATAATGATGATATATCCCTTATTTGCTTGGTCAAAAAGAATACAATAGATAATTTATTTCCAACTCCATGAGAAGCAGAACAAATCATGTTCTGTAAAACAATATTTAGAAAATCTGAAAAATCTACCAGAACCAATGAATAAACTATTGAACTTATAACACATAATGCAATAATTAGAAAGCATAACAAACCTTGTACAGTGGAATCTTCTTGACATGGGCACCAGCTTTGCAGACTGCAAGAGACACTGCCAAAATGGCGTTTGCTCCAAGCTGAAAAACCACATTAAATGCCAGTAAACACACACCCAAGTAAACATGCATATAGATTTGAAATTTAGGTTGGCCTGTCAAATACCTTCTGTTTGCACCAACCCCACTCATTTACGGTTCCGTCAAGTTGTTGAACCATGAAATTGTCAATTTCAGTCTGCTTGGTTGGGTCCTGCATAAAACAACACAAAAAATTGCAATTCACATAGAGAAAGAACTCACAATTTACAAAAAAAAAAATTCCATGAGCAAGTGACAAACCTTGCCAATGAGAGCTGGACCAATGATTGCATTGACATTCTCAACAGCCTACATACATAAAAACACATCATCAGCTAACGGTACCATAACACTTCTTTAGAAACCAAACGGAGGCTATTGCACAAACTAACCTTCAATACACCTTTTCCAAGGTAGTCTGAGCCTCCATCTCTTAATTCAAGAGCCTCATAAATTCCTGCACATTGGACCATTAATTCATTGCTAATACCAAACTTTAAATTATTTAAATAGAAACTGCCGATTTTATAAGAATTCTAGAAAGATAATAAACCATAAAACAAGTAACATACCAGTTGAAGCACCACTTGGAACAGCAGCTCTTGCCAAGTGATCATCTGATGTTTTCACGTCAACCTAACATTATCCAGATTAACTCAATCAATTACAAAAACCACAATTAAAGGATAACATGTCCGATAACGATACGGAGATTTTGAATCGCGGTAACGTAGAATAAGTAAAACGAATAGCAAACTCGCCATTCCACATGCTCGATAAACGATTCGACTCAGCGACTCAGTAACCGACAGTAAAACCTCACAACTAAATTATATCAATAACAAATCTATACTCTTAATAAATCACCAGTTAGAACAAAATCTAGAAAGTATCGAAAAACAGTAAACAAAGAGATCGATGAGCTAAGAGACAAACCTCGACCGTCGGATTGCCACGGCTGTCGAAGATCTGCCTGGCCTTGACGGATACAATTGTGATAGCCATATCTAAAGCTTATAGAAGGATCTAGAAGGAGTGAAAATAGACAGTGTTCAGAGTAGTTGCGAGGGTGAACGAGAGTGGTGCGGGTATTTTATAGAGGGGAGGTTGATTAGAGCCGTCTGATTTATGATTAAAGTTAGGTTTAGCTTTATTAAAACGGTGTGCTTTAGTACGTCAGATATCATGTGTTTGGGTTTCTAATTTTCTATGGGGAGGGCTGGTTTTAACTGACTTTCTTTGTTTGTTTTGTTGGTGGACACGAAGTTTGGTGAGTCTTGCTTTTTGAGCAAGAAAATACTGAGATCTATTTTACCGACCGTTACGGTAAATATGCAATTTGTTTGAAATAAATAATATAAAAATTGCTTCTATAGGATGTATAGAAACACTAGGTACTGCTCACAAGCAGAGTAATATTTACCCTTTTATCCCCGAGGTTTGGGGTTTATTTCCTTTTTGCCGTTGAGGGGAAGGTTTTATTTATTTTTTTATTTTTTTTGTTTGGAGGTTTGGGGTTTATCAAGTATATTATTATATTACTTCTTTTTAATTTTAAAATTTCATCTTATACCCTTATTTCTAATAATGTAATATCATTTTTAGTCATTTTAATAATAAAATGTACTTATAAATCACGTTTTATCAAACGTCTCAACTATTTATCAATCATTTATAAGTACTTTAACAACCAACTACGTAACTGCTTAAATTTTAAATGCTTATAAGCTAATTTTCATAAGCTCGATCAAACAAGCTCTAAATAAAAACACTTAAATCCTATCATATAACTCACGTTAGTATTGCTTTTTGTTAGACCACTTTCTTAACATTGTAAGGGTGTATTTGGTTAGGGGAATGTTCTATTGCTGAAACCGGTGAGATAAATTACCTTGAAGATTATGGGAGAATATTATATCAATATGTTTGGTTAAATTTGTGAGTATAAATAATTAAAATATCTGATTGGGAGAAATAAAATATTATCGACAGATACTTTTACTGGATTGCCCATAATAATAATAATATATTATTATTATTATTTAGATAGATTACTTTTAACCTGCTACATTTGAGAATTTAGCTAAAACACCCCAACAATAGAAGTTTAAATTTAACAAAATATCCCAACTACTGCAGACGACTGCCAGCCACCGCCTCTGCCAGAAGTCGTCAGAACAGTCGGATCCGGTCGGCCATGCGTCAATCTGGCTATTGTCAGCCAGACCAAAGGCTAAAAACTACCAGATGGTCGTGGATTTGGCCATTTTCGACCAGATTCAAGGCCGTTAACAACCATATATGTGGTTGTTAATGGCAGTGGATCTAGCCAAAAACGTTTAGATCTATTCTAGCCATTAACGGCCATGGATTTGGTCGAAAACGGCCAGAATACATCTGGCCATTAACAGTCATATCGGTCGTGTGCCGTTCCGACGACTATTGGTCGTGTGCCGTTCCGGCGACTGTCGGTGATGGCTAGCGGCTAGCAATCGTCTGTAGTGACTAAATAATTTTGGGCGATATTCATATAAATAGTGAGGGCATTTATGTCCAAAAAATTAATTAATAAGGTTATAGAAGTCATTTTGCATAGTTGAGCTAATTGTTATTTGGTAGACATATGAAGGCATTTATGTTCGAAGTGTTTTTTAATTAAAGGTAAAATTGGTATGAACAGTGGATTATCCCGTTAATCTTTTAATAACATCTATTGAGAAGGTAATCTGATTACCCCCTATATTATCAACAGTAACAACTATTTAGCAATGAAAGATTACCGTAATCTCTTATTACTTGACAACGAAACAACATAATGCCCATAATAAAATATAGATTATAAAAGTAATCTTCTTAGACACCTAACCAAACGCACCCTAAGGGGTTTTGAAGTATACATGCCATCAATATGTTAGATTTGCCCTTTACGATGTTAAGAAAATAGGCCAACAATTCTAACATTAGTCATCTGATAGGATTAAAGTGTTTGTATTCCATAGTATCGGGACAACATGAACATACCTCAAACCTCAAAGATTAGAGAAAAATATTCCCACATTTCTATGGAATATATTCTTCATCTAAAAAAAAAGTTTCTTAAATAAAAAAAAAATAAACGTTAATTTGGCCAATCTTAGTTTAATAACTATGATTCACTTTCCATAAGTGTGGTAAAATACTTAACAATAATTGAACGAAATCTCAAGGAAGGGTAACAATACTTATAAGGAAATTAGATATATTTCCAAAATACAAGGGGTGTTTTAAAATTAAACTAAAAAGATGTATTTATAAACATTATTTTATGTTATAATATTTAAGATATAAATAAAAACGCTTTTTACCGAGTGAAAATTTTAGATAACCTATATTCATTTTATCTCTTGAAAAAATTAAATCATTCAAAGAATGATTAAATATCAAATTTCTTTAGAATGAATAAATATGGTTTCAACTATTATAATATATAATGTGAAATTTGTAACGTATAAACATAAACATGTAAACTGTCGTTTACCAATATATATAGGGTTATTATTATTTGGAGGATAGTTAATTTGTAAAACTAGATTAAAAAAAAGAAACAAATGACACTTTTTAATATTTGTCTGTTTATTGATAAAAAGGGTAAAAAAAAAAAAAAGTATGTTTAGTTTATAAAATAAATGTCCTTCAATTAATAATAATGCATATAAATATTATAGTTGAACGTCCAATAAAACATAAGGTAAATGATACATCAACTCTAAAGTCAAGAAGGGTGAAAGTTCCATTCATCATTAAAGAAGACTACGAGCATAAGGAGAATTAAAGGGTTAACATATGTCATTTGTGTTGACTATTTTGTTTACATTTATTTAGAAATTAATTAATCTGGGTATACTTTTATTGGTTTCACATGTCAGCAGCCTGCGCATGCTGTTTTAACTTAAATTTAGGCACGATAGGTGTTGACTGGCATGAGTAATGACATCAAGATTTGCAGCATTTTAATTACAATATCAACATTGGAAGTTATGACTATTATATCCCGATTCTCGCCCTCACATGTAATGTCACTCATTAGGGACCACATTTGCCTCTTATTTTATAAATTACACTCAACAAATAATTAATAAAAACCTCTTCTCTCTTAATTTATAAGATGTTTGAAATTTGAATCGTGATCTGACCACAATTTTCATATATCTATAAATATAACATCTTCTATCCATTATTTATAGGAAAGAGAGAGAGAGAGAGAGAGAGAGAGAGAGAGAGAGATTTTAAACAAAACCGGCCCCCAAAATATAATTGAAATTTTTGAACTTAAATTCATTAATATTTTTAATATTCAACAACTGTGTTTGAAATGATACTGAAAAAAATGTTCCTAAAATTGAGAGAACATAATTTTTTTTTTTTTTTTTTTTTGTTATGGTCAAGAGTGTCTAGACCAATTTACGCATATATTAACTAATCTTTTTATATTCTAAAATTACTAACCAATTAGAGCTCTAATGACTACTCTTATTATCAACAAAAAAAGACTCGAATTTAAGGTCTGATAATAATATTTGTGTTATTAGGACCAAATGATATCATATAAATATTTTATATAAATTTTAGAGAACGGTGCTTACAAAAAGAAGAATTAAAAGAATCTCCTCGACAGGATTACGTAGATTTTATTTATTTATTTTTGACCCACTAAATTTGGAAAATAATTATATGATAGTTAAAATTTAGTTAATGGTATGCAATGAAATCAATTTCGTATCTTGGCTTGAAGCTTAGTTCAATTTTGATGGGATGATATTTTTATCTTTGTATTTCATATACTATTTGTTGACGGAGCTATCAACATAAAGTATCACCATTCTCGATTGTTTCATTTTTGTATCGTTCCGACTTCCGATGGACGGATCTCAAATCTCAATCACTTTAACATGGCAAACAGGTAGATCTAAACCTACTTCATATATATTCTTTTTACTTAAAAGGATTAATCGCTTTTCAAAAGTTATGCATTATTTGATTTTCGGATTGCTAGTTTTATATACTGACAAAAAAAGATATATTTTATTTTATTTGTCAATATGTTTTCATAACTATTAAGATGTCAAAATGACCCACAGGTTTCGGGAGCATCTCTAAAAACTCTTTATATGATCCAAACTCTTTATTTTAAAGAGGAGAAAACTATATTTTCCCACCCAAGCTTTGGCCAATCTATAAGTTCCCACCATTGGTTTCATAAATTGCAGATTCCCACCCTTGAATTAATAGAAAATTGTTTAATATAATAGTTAAAAGAGCAAAATGGTCATTTCAAAATAACCATTCACTTCTTAATTCAGCCCACCGGGGAAAATGACATGTTTTCGGCATAGTCGACCCCTCTCGACACCACCATTACAATCCCCTCAACCCCCATATCAAAACCCCTAACCTCTCCACCTGATTAATCCCCTCAATCGTCGATCGCCGCTCTTAGTTTTTGTAACGCCCACATCAAAGTACGTAACTTGATTTATGCCCTAATACCCTTAGTTGAATTTTACTAGAGTTATCTTTAACAAGTGTGAAGAAAATTCCTTAAAACTTCACTAAGGGTAAAATGATCATTTCACTCTTAATTAGTTGAAAGTGTGGGGAGTGAAAAGAAGTAGAATGCAATGGAAATGAGGACATTATTGTAATTGACTAAGAGACTTAGATGAAATTTTATAGAATGTGCAAGGGCAAAATGGGAATACATGCTTATATTATTTGCTATAAGGTTTCATTTGAAGAAACCCTAACCAAAATGCAGCCCTTGTTCACGCCATATTCTCCCACATTTTCTCTCAATTTTCTTCACTAAATTTCAAAGGGAAATCATAGGATTTGGCTTGGATTTTCATAGATTTTCAATCCTAAAGCATCCTAAGGTAAGATTCTAGCAAAAAGAGTGTGATAAAATTTAAAGTTTTAAATTCTTATGGTTTTTATATGATCTAGGTCCAAGAGGAAGAGATTTAGAGCAAAAGGGAAGTGATCTCACATATTTAAGGTAAGTAAACCTAGTTTGAACCTTAATTTGAGCAAGACTTGTGTTGAATGAATTATTGCATGCTTGTATGTGATGATATGAGAGAATTATTGACTGTTTTTTATGTTTAATGATGTGTAATTTCCAACCATGAGAAGTAGTGTATGGTTATGTGATGATTTGGTAAAGTTATAGAAGAATTAGTGATGGAATTTTTGAAGTGTAGAGAAATGTTGAAAATGGACAGGTTTGATGCTATAATTATTGAGTTTTTGGCTCACAATTTGGTGGAATTAGAGAGTTGTGGAAGTGTAGCCAACATGGTAGTTGCATGTGCACATGAAGTGTTTCATGAAAATCCAAAGAGAAATTGCATGCATGAGTTGGCTAAACCATAATGAAGAAAGGGTTAGAGAAAGGCAAGAATTGAAGTTTGATTATCTATTATTGATCTTTTAACATGTTTTCATAGGGGAGAATGGTTAGGAAAGGTTAGGGAGTGAGTGGAGGTAAACATGTATGGAAAAGCCTTAAAGTAGGCATGTTACCAAGGTTGTCCTGTCAAATCTGTGACCTTCTGAGTGATTTTTTGGCATCTTACCGATCGAATTGGATTGAGACCTAAACATAAGAGTTGTAGCCCTTTCTCTAAACTTTAAAATGAGACCAAGATCATAGCAATCCAACGTGTATAACTCGAGATATGCCTTCTTGAATATGACCTGTGCAGTATGACTACCTCAAAAGTGCTTCCAATTTATTAGTTTATTTTTTGTCTAATAATCTATGATTAATTTCAAGTATGAGAATGTTGTTGGTAGAAAATACTAGTTCTCTAATGATATTTTTATATGCCATAATGCATTCTCACATTCTCACATTTGCATTTAGAAAGAATAGCAAAGAATGAGCATATTTTCATGCACATACACATGTATGAGAATATTAAAGAATAAAGAGAAAGAAAAGAAATTACATGTAGAAGTATTATCTAAAGAATATAATTAAAGAATAATTCAAATCTGAAATTTTACTTAAAGAAATATAAAAAGAGAAGAGAAGAGAAGGTTGTTGCGATGGAGAACCCGTGAGTGACAAAGAAGAATAGCCTCACATGCACGCCGCCTTTAGTGAGCGGCCTCAGAATAAGAAAGAAGAATTTGTACAGTTCGTTAGAAGTGCATGTGGATGAGAATTGTATCCAGCAGAGCATACCTACATGCACGCTGCCTTTAGTGAGCGGCCTCAGAATCAGAAAGAAGAATTTATAAAGTCCGTCAGAAGTGCACGTAGATGAGGACAGTATTCACTCACATGGTCAGGGTTCCGAATCCATACCTCAACCGAGTCCGATCGGCAAGAAAGAATAAAAAAGAAAGAAAGAAAGAAAGAATAGAAAAGAAAGAAAGAAAAGAAGCATAGAAAGAAACACAGAGAAAAGAAACAGAAAAGAAAGTGCACATCTTATGTATTTGTGCATTTGCATCATACCTATGCATGATACCATGCCTACTATCATGGAAACAGAGAAAGAAAATAATTAGAAATACAGAAAGAATAGAGAATGATGATGTAGGGAAAGAAATTTAGAATATGAGCAACGGAGAGAGAAGAGTAGCATAGCGGGTTTATTTACTGAGCAATTAGTGCTCACCACGTTGTTTTCAATGTTTTTGCAGGTAGTAGGAGAGATGCGTTCGGTTGGAGCGTCAAGAAGCGGAAGGGTCTGGCAACACTGTCGAGTTTATTTTTAAGTAATTTTGTTAACGTACAGTTTTGTATATAAAGAAAAATGAGTTATGGGCCCATTATTTTATACTCATCTACATGTATATTTTCTTAATCTATAGATGTTAGTGAGTTTTACTGTTTATTTTAGAGTATGCTAGCTAGAGAGAGAAAGCATTACAATTTCAGTCAACGTTTCATCCAAATTCTGGCAGGTCTTGGCACCGAAAACCACCCCCAGCACCACCAATAACATCTCTGGCTTCCCCCCACCAAATCCCCCAACATCGTCGATCACAATTGCCCCCCCGATCGCCATCGCCCTCCCTTAGGTTTTTGTGTTTTGTCGCACTTTTCAAGCCAAATTCAGGCACCTCACCGAGATGCAATCAGGTGGAAAAGTTAGGGGTTTTGGTGACAAGGATAAGGGGATGTTGATGGTGGTGTCGGGGAGGTCCAATGGTGTTGGGATCTCCTCTACGGGTTATTTGAGAGAAATTTAAGATGTGGGGGTTATTTTGAGATAAAAATAATGATGTTAATTTAAGAGTATGAATATGTAATTTATGAAACCAGGGGTGGGAACTTGTAGATTTGCCAAACCTTGGGTGGGAAAATGTCGTTTACTCTTATAAAGAGTCTATCCATAAAAACAAGAGTTCACCAAACTTTTTATCCCTTAAATATAAATTAAAGAATGAGTTTAACTCTTTACATTTAAAGACTCAAATTTCACTCTCAATCATAATTTTAATTAATAAACTATAAGTTTCTATACATTTTATTTATTAATTCTCTCTCATATTAAGTCTCTTTTTTTAAAATAAAAAGCATCTTCATTAAATTTAAAAAGTCCATTGGATTTAAATAAAAATTTTGTTATTTATATTTAAAAATTAATAAAAATACTCTTTATTTATATGAAAAATACTCTTTAAAATAAAAAATACTATTAGAGATGTTCTAAATAACCCCACCCTAATGGGTCAGATTTTGATAGGAAAATTTTTAGGGTGAATCAGATTTGGATTTGAATATATGGATCCGTATTATTTTGAGGCGGGCATGAAAATGCTAATTTTGACCCTGACCGCCCTATTTGTCCAAAAAATATATAACTATGAATAAATAATATATTTAATGTATAATTACTAACATAGTATATTTTATTCAACTTTATAATTGCATGAACATTAAAAAAAAAATCACTGGTGTATCTCTCAATCAATCAAATTAGCACTGGTAAAGGCGAAGTATTGATTCAAAGAGAACGTCAAATCATTAGCATATTATCTGAAATCTCTCCTCACTAGAATATGATTCAATGAGAATATCAAATATAGGCCTTATCATTTGCTACTTGTAAATTTAGCTGCCATAATCTAACCTCCCCTGAGGTTTTCATTTAAATTAATTGTCATCCCTGTGGTACGATAAACCATTTTTGACCTCCCTTCACATTTGAATAAATTGTCACGTACCCCCTCATCTCCTTTTTTGTCTAAGTGAAATTGGTTATAGAAGCTGTAAAATACCTATTTGCCTTTATGAAATAATAATCTAATGTACTGTTACATATTTGACCTTCACACATAGAGCTTTTGGGATATTTTTGTAAAAACCAAATATCTTCATATTGGTTAATATAAATTTTTTCACTTTTTTTACATATCTTCTTCGATCCAGAATACGTAGTGTAGTTACAATTTTTGCTCCTTCACCTCAAGGGTTGACTATTAGAAAAAAATAGATGAGGGAGGAAAGAGACAATCTATTGAAATATAAAGAGAGGTCTCATCCCACACCCACAGGGATGCAACTGATAATTTATGGAAACCTCACGGGAGTTAAGTGATAATACAGTACTCCTTTCAGGAAACCTCTTTCTAACAAACAGTATTCATTTTGGTACAATAATTCAATAGATGCCACACAAACTCTTGTTAAATCCATTTACGTTTTATTGGTCAAAATTCACACATTTATAGTTCATGTCTCATTTTCTTTTTTATAAACTTTACTACGTCTGTAATAACATGTAGAGCATTATTGATTAACTAAATCAGCGGGACAACTATGACCTGGGCAAGATATTCACTTTGATGATAAATAACCAACATAAATCACATAGAAAATACTGATTCTAACTTTATTAATTCCTAGAACTATTTGTCTAGTACTCACCTCCATGTCCGAACAAGATGGATAAAAACAGCTAGAAATATGACATTAACTCATTGGATTCATATTAAAATCCCTCTACATCGCATTTTATTAAAACGTTCTGCAAGTAATTGAAACTTGATAAGCGTTGTTTGTGATGGTAATGCTGCAGACTGAGGTAGTATGCAGAAATTAAATTCTTGTAACACAATCTCGAACAATCCTAATGTAGGCGTTGAATAAGGCATTTATTATAAATTCTTGGCTTAGAAACACACCAATGATAGAGATCTTACCATAACTACCACGAAAATAACGTCTATTTCTAGATTGATGTTTGTAGCTCTTTTAATCTGATCAACTGAGGTGAACATATAAAGTTGAACTCCAAACTTTTACCTAATCCCTTATTGTATTCTCTCATCCTAACCTCTTGATCTAGATGAATACACAACATGTTTGATGCAGTCACACACACCATCATAGAGCAGAAGCAGATTAATGCATCCGTTATCCACAGAACTTTTCCTCAAGCTAGTTCAAGTACTTCTCAAATTCTATTAGAAACTAGCTCATGCCTGAATTTTGAAGCCCCAAAAGACTCAAACTTAGGCAAAGTTTGAAGTCTGTCATTAAGCCGAGCTAAATAACCCAAATACTCAGACTCTCAGCTCATTTGCACCTCTAAATGAAATTCTACACAGGCAGTAAGTAAAATCTAACATCTCTAAATCATGAATACCCAGTTAAAGTATTTAGGGTCAGTTGATTAAAATTGAACTCAACAAAGTATTCTGTTCCCATCTAAACAACCTTTCCTCTCCTCTTTCTCTCTTATGCAGAGTATGTACATACAAAAGACAAAAGAAGGAAAAAAGAAAAAGAAAAAAGGTAGACTAAGGATACATGGTCACTAACACAAGTCACTAAAATATCAATGTTGCAAAGAGACAACCCTGCAGCATCATTAAAAGTCACATTCCTTCATGGCCCAAAACATTAGACAATAAAAAAACATATCAACCCTGCAGGATGCAACATCTTTAAGGCAAAAATAGGCAAACAGGAAATTAAAAAAGGAAGCCCCAAATCAATGGAACAATATGCATTACCATCACAATTTCACAAACAAGAACATAAAAAAAATTACAAAATCTTGAACAAAACCTAACTTATTGTATCCCATTTTATTAGGAAGTTTTAATTCTTCAACTCTCGTATTAATCTAAAGCTCACCGGACTCAGAGCACTTTGAGCATATCTTCAGCTCCACTGAAGGTAAACTCGCCGCCCTCCTCCAAATTAAGCACCTTAACGACGCCGTCCTCGGCCAAAAGCGCGTACCTTCTTGACCTAATCCCCAACCCAACGGGTTTATCACTCAAATTCAACTCACAACCAATTGCTTTTGTGAACTCGCCATTCCCATCAGACAACAAGAGCACCTCATCTTTAATTCCAAGATTTTCCTTCCACGCCCTCATAACAAACGCATCGTTTACAGAAATGCAGGCGATGGTGTCCACGCCTTTGGCCTTAAGCTCAGCGGACTTTTCGACAAATCCCGGGAGGTGTTTTTGAGAGCAGGTTGGTGTGAAGGCGCCGGGGACGGCGAAAAGGATGGCCTTTTTGCCGGCGGTGAGGGAGGAGATGGTGGTGGTCTGGAGTTCCCCGGCCGGGTCGAAGTAAGACAGAGTGGCGTCCGGAAGTTTGTCACCGAGAGAAATGGCGGCGAAGATGGTTGGGTTTTTGGTGGAGAAAGAGAGAGTGAGAGGCTTAGAAAAGCGGCAGGGGAGGGAATGTTTGAGTGGGTGAGGGAGGAAAGAGACTGCTTTAGGAGGTAAGAGAGCGAGTTTGGTTGATGTGGTGGTGGCGACAGCGGTGGAGGAGAGCAATCGGGAGAAGGTGAGAGAGGAGGCCATTTGGGTTTGGGCGGAGGAAACAATGAGGGTTGTGCTTTGCTTCAGTTGGAAGGGTTAGTGTTGTGTGGGGAAATGAAGTTCGATTATTGTTGAGTTGGCTTGATATGTCTATGTTACGAGATTTTTGGGAGTGTTCTGGTAAGATTATGATGCCATGATATAATATGGTGTTTTAAATCTATGCCATACGATTTTGAACTTGGGCGTGAGTAGCTCATCTTTTACATTGTCTTTTTGGTAAATCATTTGATAAGTTTTAAGCATTTGTGTATCCGTTCGATATTGCTAGTAGTGTTTAACACCTAGGAAAATTTTCTAACACTTATTTTTCTCATTTTTTTTTTTTTTAAATATCATGTATGCCCATGCCCACGTTTTAATCCGGGGATAGTTTTAAAAGGAGTGATGCTATTGATCCCCACGTTTTACCTAATTAGATCCTGATTTATATTTTTTTTTCCCTTAATTACAATTTTATCTTCTATAAAAATTACCAAGTAAGACATAAAAAGTATTAGATAAAGATTGACTCACAATCCAATCTTACAAACTTTCTCTTACAATTTTGACGTAACAACTTGCAATTGGTCAGCTTGCAAATGAGCAAGCGGGACCATAATGAGTAAATGGAACCCATTTACGAGCTAACTAATTGCAAGTTGCCACATCGGGGTTATGAAAGAAAGTTTGTGAGATTTGGTTGTAAGTGTATTACTATCCAAAGTATTTTATGCACAACCTATCTACAATAAATCTTTTCCCATTAATTTAAAATTTTTATTTTATTTTATACATCATAAATCTGAAAAAATGTAGATGAAACAAGTTTAATGAATATTATATGTGTTGTTACGAAAATTTGTAACAACTTGTGATAGTCAATTGACTTTAAAGGAATTGAGTAGAATATGTGCGTGATTAATGAAAATCAATCAGTAATAAATTTATTCGAAAATAACAAAAAATAAAAGAAGATTTTTAAAGTTATTTGGCCAGTTCAAATCAAGCCTACATACACTTTTATGTTATTCAAGTATTTTTGTTGCCTTACAATAATGGTCTCTTCTATCAAGTTTTTCAAACGGCGACTAGAGTTACTACCGAAGATAAAATGAAGATAATGAAGATGAAACCAAGTTGTCGCCCACGTGAAAATGAAAAATTTAAGAGATGAAATGAAGAAATATATAAATGGAAGAGTGAAAAGCTGGGTTGAGGCTCAATAGAATGAAAATTTGGGGAAAACCGGTAAAAAAAATCGCATTTTAGGAAAGAAACCTAGGGGTATGAGTTGACCCAATTTTTCCCCAAAATCAGTTGGACCGGCGGGTTGCTACAATGACCCCATTCCAACCACACATCATACTGGGTGAATTTAGCCCCTGCATTTTATGCCAACCCAACCCTGCTCAATGGCCGGTTATTGGTCAAATCGGCTCAACCAGCGAGGTCAGGCCGGGTTTTAAAACCTTGGTGTAAATCTAATTTTAACCTAAAGCATATAACTTGATTTGACCCCAACTGCCCTTCTCAGTTTCACACATATAATAAGGTGGGTTTTCAATTGCTACTTCAAATGTTGAATGGAAATGGCTTCTTTGCCCTTCTCGCAATTTATTCAAACGGTGAAAACTAACTAGAGGGGGTATGTATGGTAGTTTTGGAAGTTGATAGGGTCAGGGTTACTTTCTTAAGTATCAAGGGGCGCAGATCCTTAGGTATCAAGGGGTCTAAATGGTAGGGGTGGGCAAAAAAATAGGGTAGAACCGGAACCAACGAGTACTTGGGTTTCGGTTCCGGTTCCGGTTCCTACTCGGAACCGACTGCCACATGGTCGGTTTTGGTTCCGAAAACCTGGAATCGATACTATGCGGGTCCCTAGTTCCGGTTCCACCACCTTAGGAATCAGAACTGGGACCAAATTGAAATATTAAAAAAATATAAAGACCATTGTAAAATTTTACGATTCAATAAAAGTTTTTCCTTATTTCTTCCGGAATTTTCTCTTATTTTGCTTGTTTTATTCACAACTGAATTTAATTGATGTCTTACCTTGTTATTAAAATTAATTCACCATTTTTAGTAAAAACAACTTTATTTTTCTATTCATTTTCTTCTCATCACCTATACTGAACACAACAACACAAAAACCAAATTTTTAAATAAAAATAACTCTATTTTTTCCTTCCATTTTCTTCACATTGATATTGAACGCAACACACACACAAAAAGGAGAAAACATATCCAAATCCAACTTCCGCCATTTAACATTAATATTAACAGAAACTTAAATCTTCATTTTTCATGCAAAAAATCAATTTGGCATAATTTTTTTTTTATTATTCATACAAAAAATCAACAAAGCATTAAAAAAAAAAAAATCAATTTGGCTAGACTTTCAAATTCTTCCAGCTATTTTTTAAAATTCGGCACAAATCCTCTTTTAATAAATGCAAAAAAGGAGAAGGAGGAGAAGAAGATAAGAGAAGAAAAGACATCTACAGTAGGGTGTTCTTCGTTTTCTCTTGGCTAGGGTTTTGTGGGGGGAAGAAGAAGATAAGAGAAGACAGGAGAGAACTTGGCTTGTTTTGTTCGAAGATGAATGGAATAGAGAGATATGCGTAACTTTTAGGGCAACCTTGACTAGGGTTTTGTGTGGCGAAGAAGAAGATAAGAAAAGAAAGAAGAGAACTTGGCTTAGTTTGTTTGTAAGCGGCGCTTAGGGGTTTAGGTTATAAAAAAGGTTTTTCAAAGTGATTGGTACATGATTTATAATCCAATGGTCAAAATTCGTTGTGAGATGGGGGTGTATTTGTGACTTTTTAAGGGTTTATTTGTCAATTTTGAAACAAATATGGACTATTTTATCGTTTTGTTGGGTATCCTAGAACCGAAACCGAAACCTATAAAATAGGTTCTGGTTTCAGCTATTAAGAAACCGAAACCGTCGGTTCCGATTCCATTTTTCAAGAACTGGTCGGTTCTGGTTCCTTCAAAAAAGGGTAGGTACCCGAACCTGCCCACCCCTATTAAATGGTATTAACCTTTTTTTATCTTTACTTCTAAATTAATAGGATTTTAACGATTTTAAGATTATTGTATTGATTTTATTCAAATTAGTCTACATGAAATATGAAGTCTAATTTGTTAAAGCTAATTTATATTTAATTAATTATTTAACATGTTTTTAATTTTTTAGTGAAACTCATCCTAGTCTTATTTGTTTTTCTCAAAATTTGACATGGGCTATAGCCCGAGTCAAACAAGGGGTTTCACCCCTGGCCACCAAGGACAAGAGTTGGTCTAGCAAATCTAGGGAGGGTAAAATCACAACCACCACCTAGGGTGAGCAAAGCTTTCGGGTGGATCGGAACCGCAAGGTACCAGATGCTCCCATTCTAGTTTCTACCAATAATCGACACTATGTGATATGATAAGTTCCGATTCTCAAATTTAAGGAACTGGTCTTATACGATTTCTATTCTGGTTCCACCACTCAAGGAATCGAAACCGACCCGAGAACCATAATCAAAACTGAATATGATATGTGATTTGGAACCAGTTTAAGAACTGAGTGGCAACCTTGTAATTTCAGCAAGTAAGTTGGGACTCGTACGAAATTACAAATTCTGGTTGCTTCACTTCCTCCCGTTCTTCCACTTTCTCCATTCGTCTTTAGGGTTTAGAAGGAAAAAAATTCTCTCAACTCTTAATCTTTGCTGGCCCCACCGTCGACCATTTCTGGAAACCAACAGTCGCCTCTTCGTTCCTATTCGCTGTTCTAGTCCACCATTTCCCAGTTCTGTAAGACTTGATGTGGCCACATGCCACAATTATGCAGTTCAAGGTGGTTTAAAAGAGTTATTAACTGCCTCTTTTGATCCTTGATGGGAGGTTAAAAGGCAGTTGATAGGAGTTACTTGGTCCCTAGCCTAGCCATATATAAAGATATCATCTTCTCCATCAAAGTGATATCACGAAAATATAAAAGAAAGAAAAGATTCTGGAGGCATAGGCTAGAAGACATCTCTCAAATATTCACTCATAAATTATTCAATACACTTAAACAATATGGCTGGAGGTAAGTGATTAAATTCCGCATTATATTACATACGTAATATTCCGCATTTGGTATCAGAGCGATGCTTCTTGCTTATTGTTCAGTGTTAAGATGTGATAAAGTATGCTGTAACTTTATTTATGTTTTTTATTCAATTCTGATTCTTTCATATTCATGTTTGGGAATTTTGTTTGGTTAAATTAGTTAGAAAATTAAATTCCCTGTGAAATTATGAGAAAAAGGGCGTTTGAATCGTCTAAAAAGGAGTTAAATTGACTGAGTTATAGTATTTTAAATTTTCGGGTTCGAATTAGGTTGTTTTCGGGTCGATTATCCGGTTGCAGCCCGGTTGAAGGTTGAAGACGACTGGGCCTTAAGATATGACAAGTCGTTTTTCTTTAATTTTTGAAACCGACATGTCGTTATTTAAAAAAAAAAAAAAAATTTTACGCATTGACTCGCCTGGGGCTCGAACCTGCAATCAAGTGGTTGAGAGTCTTTTATTTGACTCACTGAACCACAGAGGCTGATTGGCGCGCTTGTATTTTGTTTGATTAAATTTAATTTATTGTATTCTGCAAAGAATGCTATTAATTCTGTCATGTTAATTGTTAAAAGCTGAACTACATTCACGAGAGTTGAACCCAGGTCTCTTGGGTAAAAGCTGAATCTCTTGACCACTGGGCTACATTATTTCTTGTGTTGTATTCTGGAATTTTAAGCTTTTTGTAGTGTGTTTTGAAATTTTAAGTTAGTTGTATTAAAACTGTTTCTGATATTACTATATATATGCTGAATTAAATTTTCTGTGCATATTTGATATGATCAATGTGAGTTTAAGTTGATATTATTATTATTGCCATATTGAAGAAGTGAATATTGTAATGTTTTAGGAGTAGCCAAAGCATCCTAAGGCATGTTAATAATCACATAAAGTTATTTTTTGTTTAAAATTCGTAAGGTTTTATGGCATGTAAATTTTAGAGATAATTGCCCTGCCCCAAAGGGAGGTAATTACCTTAGTACAATAATAGATTAAGACATTGAATTAGCATCATGATTAGATTAATCCTAGACCCAAAGGTATGGATTACTTTATGAGTTGAGTATGTTCATTAGTCTTATTGATAAGTGTTAAATTCAATGCAAGTTAGCAACCTCTGGCCCAAGGAAGTTTTGAATTTATAATTTTGAATTTGACATTGGTTGATTCAATATAAAGTATGTTTACAATAGCATGACATGATTTTAATTCTTGGATATTGCAGTTGTTTCTACTATTTTTGCTAATGATTCATCTCATGTTCCAATGTTAAATGGTGAGAACTTTTCTGATTGGAAAGAAAAATAATGTTAGAACTTGGGTGTATGGATATGATTTGGCGTTTCGTATGGACGAACCACCAGTCCCTACGGATGAAAGTACGCCCTCTAAAAAGGTCCTCTATGAAAAGTGGAGCAATCAAATCGCTTAGGCTTAATGCGATAAAGACCCACATAATTAAACTTATTAGAGGTTCCATTCATGAGTGCACTAAGGTGACAGATTTCATGAAGCACTTGAAGCACAATTTGTGACATCTGATAAGGCATTAGCTAACACCTTAATGAAGAAACTTTCTAGCATGAAGTTTGATAATTCTAAGGGTGTGCGTGAACATATATGAAATGTGCGGATTAGCTTCCAACTTAAGTCCCTTAAGATTGAATTTTCTGAGGCATTTCTGTCGCTTTCATTCTCAACTCCTTCCTAAGAGTATGGACCTTTCAAAATCTCTATAACACCTAAAGAAGATTGGTCTATTATGAACTCTTAGTCATGTGTGTACAAGAGGAGAAAGGTTGAAGAATAAATTTGGAAAGTGCTCATTTACAGCACATTTCAAAGGAAAGGAAAGAAAGGCAAAGGTGTCTCAAAATTCAAGAAGAAGGGTAAAACACAAGGTAATCCTAGTGGTTACAAAATTCTGTGCTCTTCTACAAGAAAAAGGGACACGTGAAGAAGAATGCTTGAAATACAAGAATTGGCTTGAGAAGAAAGGTATATTTCTTTCATATGTATGTCATGAATCTTATTTTGTTGATGCTCCCATGATACATGGTGGATTGATTCGGGTTGTACAATTCACATTCCACTACCATGTAGGGCTTTCTAAACCTGAGGAAACCAGGGGGAAGAACAAAGCATCATTCAGGCAATCGGATGCGTTCTGAAGTGGAAGCTGTGGGGACTTTTAGACTTGTTCTAAATTCTAATTATGTATTGGATCTTGATAATACTTTTTATATCATCGTTTTCTAGAAATTTAGTTTAAGTATCCAGACTTGTGAAACTTGGTTATGTATTTACTTTTAGTAATTCAGTCTTTGAAATTCTAAAAAACCATGTTACTATTGGATATGGAAATTACTTGAGGGGTTGTAAAGTTTGATCTAGATCCTGCATTTGAGCTAGTCTTTGACTGTGCATGAGGAAAATGGGCAAAACGTTGTATCATTAAAGAGGATTCCTCTAAGTTGTGGCATAAGAGATTGGGACATATCTCTATACAGAGAGTTAAGAGTTTGGGGATGATGGGTTTTACAAACTCTTGACTTCACTGATTTCGATACTTGTATTAGTTGTATAAAGGGAAAGACAACTAATACTACAAAGGACTAGAAGAATACTAATAAATTAGAGATCATACATACAGATATATGGGGACCCTCTCCTATACCTAGTCTAAATGGACAGAGATATTTTATCTCTTCATAGATGACCATACTAGATACATGTGTCTTTACTTTTGGTTTAATAAATCAGAGGCTATAAATTCCTTTAAGGTATTCAAAGCAGAGGTAGAGAAACAATGAAAGAAAATAAGGTTGTAAGTCAGATAGGGTGGAAATATTATGGATGATATATAGAAAGGTCAAATGCCAGGTCCATTTGCAAATTTCTTCGAAGAGGGTATTGTTGCACAATACACCATGCCAGGAACACCGCAACAAAATGTGTGCAAAAAAAGGAATCGTACTCTTATGGACATGGTAAAAGTTGCTTAGTACCTCCATCTCCATTAAATTTTTGGAGTGAGGCGTTAAGACAGCAGTATATATCTTAAATCGGGTTCCATCAAAGGCAGTTCCAAAAACTCCTTTTGAATTATGGGTGGGTTGGAACCTAGTTTAAGCATTTACACATTTGGGTTGTCCGCAGAAGTAAAGGTTTATAATCCAAATGTTAAGAAATTGGACCAAAAAACTGTTAGTGGTATTTCATTGGTTATCCAATGAATTCTAAAGGGTTCAGATCTTTTGTCCTTCTCACGCACCTATGATTGTCGAAGCTAGAAACGCAAAATTCCTTGAGATCTTGAATTCAATGGGAGTGACATTCCTCGTAAAGTACTTTTGAGAAGTTAAGGAACCGATTTCACTTTTCAAGATAATCAATTGATTATTGTTCAAAATGATCACTCAGTTAATTTAGAAGATCAATTGACTCAAGATGAACAATTCCTAATCAGTCGCATCATGAAGATCAGCTAATAATGATACTATTGTCCAAAATCAAGATATTATGGATGAAACAGTTGAATTAAGAAGATCTTCAGAGAAGGAAACCAGCGATTTCTAATGATTATATGTATACCCTCAAAATACTGATTTGATGGTCAGTTAAATGAAGATCCCCACTTCATTTTCACAAGCCATGGATGAGAAAAATCCCTCCTTGGTATAATGCCATGAAAGAAGAAATGGATCAATGGCCAAAAACCAAGTTTGGGCACTCGTCGAATTACCACCAGGAGCAACAACCATTGGTTGTAAATGGGTCTATAAGACCAAAGAATGCTTATGGTAATATAAACGATATAAAGCAAGATTGTTGGCCAAGGGTTTCACACAAAGGAAGGCATTGATTACAATGAACACCTTTTCTCCAGTTTCAAAGAAAGATTCATTAGAATCATCATGGCATTAGTAGCTCATTTTGATATGGAGTTACATCAAATTGTGAAAACAGCCTTCTTAAGGAGATCTTGATGAGGAGGTATACATGAAACAGCCAAAGGTTTTTGTAATGAGGATAAGCTAGTATGCAAGTTGAAAGATCCATTTATGGACTTAAGCAAGCATCCTGTCAGTGGTACACAAAGTTTCATAATGTTATTATTTCATTTGATTTCATTGAGAATAGGTGGACCAATGTGTTTATCTTAAACAAGTGGGAGCAAGTTTATCTTCTTAATTCTATATGTGGATAATATTTTACTTGCAAGCAGTGATTTGGGTCTACTTCATGACACCAAAAGATTTCTTCTCAAAATTTTGAGATGAAGGATATGGGTGAAGCCTCTTATGTCATTGGCATAAAGATTCACAGAGATATTGTAGAAGGTTTTTAGGTTTATGTCAAAAGACTTCACATCGAAAAGATTTTGGAAAGTTTTCGAATGCAAAATTTTTCACCATCACCAGCTCCTATTATTAAAAGGAGATGAATCAGTTTGGAACAATGTCCATAACTCATTGGAGTTCAAGGAGATGAGTAAAATACCTTATGCTTCAGCGGTGGGGAAACTCATGTATGCTCAAGTTTGTACCAGGCCTGACATAGGTTATGCAGTAGGAATGTTGGGTAGATACAAAGTAACCCAGGCCTTGAACATTGGAAAGCTACCAAGAAAGTTATGCGTTATTTACAAGGAACCAAGGATTACATGCTTACATCAACACTCTGATCATTTGGAGGTGATTGGGTATACACTCTGATTTTGGTGGATATAAAGATTCTAAGAAGTCTACTTCTGATATATATTTATGCTTGCTAACGGTGCTATATCTTGGAAAACCACTAAGTAAAATATAATAGCAACATCTACAATGGAAGCAAATCATATTGCGTGTTATGGGCTACATCACAAGCTTTATGGTTGAGAAATTTTATATCTAGTTTAAGAGTTATCGACTCTATTGCAAGGCCATTAAAGATTTATTGTGATAACTCACTGCCGTTTTCTTCTAAAAGAATCAACAAAGTAGTAGTCGCAACAAACATATAGATAAAAATATCTTTCAGTTAGAGGTCATGTTAAAGAGCAAAAAGTGGATATCCAACACATCGGTACAGAATTAATGGTCGCCGATACCATGACCAAAGGATTGCCGGTTAAAGTATTTAAGGATCTATGTGATCGTATGGACTAGTTAGTTCATTTGATGTATAAGTTAACTTTTACATTTGTATCTATGACCTTATTCAGATATTTTGACATATACTGTTTATCTATACATTTTTTGTGCACATAAGTTAAATGTCAAAATAGAGTGACCACGAATACTTATAGAATTCATTCATAAATTTAAGAAACTCATAAAATACTTATATAAATATCATGCATTGTAATAGATGGAAGAGTGTTCGATTTAAAGGATATGACCGCCATCATTCATGTATTGAGCTTTTATGTAAGTAATGCTTGCTATAACTCTATTATGGCCATATTCGGATTAATCACATTATAGTATTTTTTCCAAATTGCGGCATGAGGCCAAGTGGGAGAATGTAAGACTTGATGTGGCCACATGTCACATTATGCAGTTCAAGTGGGTTTAAAAAGTTATTAACTGTCTCTTTTGATCTTTGATGGGAGGTTAAAAGGCAGTTGTGAGAGTTACTTGGTCTCTAGCCTAGCCATATATAAAGATATCATCTTCTCCATCAAAGTGATATCACGAAAATTAAAAGAAAGAAAAGATTCTGGAGGCATAGGCTAGAAGACATCTTTCAAATATTCACTCATAAATCATTCAATACACTTGAACATATGGCCGGAGGTAAGTGATTAAATTCCGCATTATATTACATACCTAATATTCCACAAGTTCCCATTGCGCCGTTGCAGTTTTTCTGTCTGCTCTGTCGTTTTGCAGCTTCTTCTTCGCGTCTGCCTCTCGTGTCATGCGACTGTGCTTGCGCAGGAGAAGCTATCTCTGAGTCGTTGGGTCAATTCGCATCTGTCCTGCCTATTGTGCGATCGATCGCCCCTGCATTTGTGCGATCGATCACGCCTGCATTTGTGCGATCCGTGCCTGCATTTCTGTGATCGATCACGCCTCCATCATCATCGCGCGACTGCTCGCATCTCCTTGCACGCAGTCTACACCATTGCCACACCTGCCATCAGCCACTAAACCCACCAGCGCACGCCATCACCTGCCCCGCGACTGTCTCTCCAAATAGCCGCGCCATCGCACATGATCTCTCATCCAAACAGTCGTCATCTCCACCTTCCCACTATCTAGCGCCATCTCACCTTCACTGCCACCTCGAGCGACTTGTGGTTGACTGGTTGAGTTTGATATTGATTTTGGTTGACTTTTTAGTGGAGTTGTTTGATTGTTTGACTGCGAACAGTATAAGGTACCTAGAACTGGAGAGGTTCCGGTTTATAAGATTTAGAAACTGCATAGTACTGCTCCGGTTCTGGTTCCTAGATCTGATGAACCGATGCTATACGGTTTCGGTTTCTAAGATTTGAACCGGATAATCGAACCCGTGCACCTGTACCACCACTAGTGTGATACACATGTCCCATCATATCAAAGTCCACGACCGTAAATTGAGGAGGAACTCGTCATTCACAAACCAGTAAACACCTTGCTGGCCCTTTTCTTAACCCTCTTAATTTTGCAGGCCAGCCTGATTTGCTTAAAGGGATGTGATTTTTAGCTCCCAAATATTTTTATCTTTAAACCCCATCACTAATTTAAACTAAGATATAAATGTAATTTTATCTTTATATCTATAATTATTCTTTTATTTAGAACGCTTTTGAAAAGAAAACTATCCTAACAACTTAAAGGCTTTGTGAAAGTCTGAAAAATTAATCAAGTAAGACCGATCCTAAGAAATATGGCTGAAGCAAACTTATTTTTATTCCACTAGACAACTTGCCAACTAGAAAAGTACGTATTTTCAAAGCTGAGGTATATTTAATCTTCAATCTCATACTGAGGATCAGAAACTCAAAAATTGAAGAGGTAATTATCTTGCTTTTGTGCCATGAATTATACCTTGATTAAGTTCATGAAAAATATTGAGGAAGAATATTTTTCTTTGTAAATAGTAGTTCTGTTATGTAATAATCAATATCATGATTCAAGGGTATATAATATGAGGGATTTTTAAGTAAAAGAGAAGATATAAGATAAATAGATATTGAGGGACTAAACTGATATTATACATTGCATAAGGTTACAAAGAATGAGGCAATGCAGGAGATCCTTCATTTACAAAGGAGTGCGGGTATATATAAGCCCATTCCACCGCACTAAAACGCCTTAGCAATTAGTGATAACTCATATTTAACATTTGTTCGCAATATGTTTATATTAGAATTTGATATTTGATCGATCCAAGTTAACAGAATTTAAGAAAAAATCTACAAACTATTTTTAATTACTATTATGTCCCTTAATAGTTAATTGGGGCTGAAGAGCAAATCAAGGGGAGGAGTAAATATCACTTCTCACTAGACCCAAGAGACCTTTTCTGTTGAAAGCCCAAGCCCACTTCACCAGGTAAGAAGTGCTGGCCCAATCGTTGTTGTCTAAGGCCCGACCAAAAAACCATATTATTTTTATTCCATACTCTTATTCCAATTTTAGAGGCAGTTACCGAGCTCATTGATAAGATTTCAGATTGGTGTCTGGTTCTATTTTTAAATAAAAAGCTTCAGTAGATAGACAAAGGTTCCTGCTAAAATGTTTTGATTTTTGTGCATATTTGTATTGAATATGCAAATTAAAAGAGGGTAAATATACAATGAAGTTATATTTTGGCTAGAGATTATGTGTACGTATTTATCCTGTAACGAAATTGTATTCACATGGTTTTCAGTTTCAACTCCATGCAATGTAGTTGAAAAGGTAATATAGAAGTTCCAAGTTTTTGTTGAGTGAAAGATCTAAATGCGTAATTTGGACGAAAAGAAATTTAACTCTGAAATCACCCATTTCCTGTCAATTTATTCCCTCAAACAATTCCAGCAACAACAAAAACGGAAAGAAGAAAAAAAAAAAAAAAATCTACAATTCTTACAATCTCAAACAATTCATTCCAAAATGTTCCTCTATCTTCTTGGGGTCTGAAACCATAGCTGTCTTCACTTGATCCTTATCTTCTTTGTATAAATTGACAACGCTTTGTTATGTAACTTCCTTGGTTTTCTCAGATATTCACAAGATAAACTAAATTGATGACTCCAATTCTTATGCTCAACCTAAAAAGAATGACCTCTTTTCTTTTTATACAGAAACTATCACAAAGAACGCCACTTATAATGTTGCAGAAGAAGAGAATGACCCTGCTAAAGGCCAAGATGGCCGAAAGAATTACATTAACCGTTAACTCGGAAATCATACTAAGAGTGGGGGACAAAGGTGCCGATATAACCGAAACCCGCGATGAAGAATGCAATGGCTTGCAAGAAAAGGTAAAGGAAATAGAGGTTTTTGCCAAAGAAAATATCATAACAGCCACACAAGAATAGTAACGCTCCAACTCCAAGTTCTAACATGTGGATTCTGTCAACGTATAAACATGAAATGACAATGAGAAGTTAGACATGAGTTTGTTACCCTGCAGTAATATGCAGCTTATGGCAGTTCCAGGTTGCGAAATTTTACCTGTCTCCAATCAGGAATCGAGGTTTCCTGGGTGTTTTGCTTCCTGCTTTAAACTTGAGGGCATCTCCTAATTTCTCAGTAACAATCCACTCATTTACTCTAACACCTTCCATCAGGCCAATAAAGGTAGCTTTTGTTCGGTGCAGCGACATGACATTTTCAAAAAGGATCCAGAAAACCATTAGGTGGAGTGACCTGCAAGCATGAAAATAGATCACAGAAAAGCAATGATAGCTGAGGGCTTCTTAGAAGAGTGTTGTCTGCAAATGAGGGTACATTCTGTTAAATTTCTTCTTCAAAGCAAGATCAATTTACCATGAAGAATTGTTTGCAGTTGACACAAAAAATTAAATCAAGAAGCTAGTTCCCAAATAAAAGTCTTAAACGAAACAAATTTCTCCTCTGATTTGCATACGCACCAGCAAATCAAATGTAAATGGAATTTGAACTATTGAAAAGAGTCATACAATTACATGAAAAAACAACTAAGTTGCATGAAAACCAGACCTTGGGGTTCCAACAGCATTGAGAATGGTAATAACGGCAGGAATATAAACAGCACCCCACTTTGGAACCTCAACTTCAGGGACAACAATAGTTGCCGGCAATACAACGCAGTAAAAGATAAATGTGACAATGTGTGCTACGACCTTCCTCACCACAAAGAAGCTATAGATCACATGAACCTTCTTCCACAAAGATACTTTCTGTATGAACATATGAAAATAAAGTCTAAGCTACTAATTTGATTTCATTTCGGTTCCTGAATTTGTCACTAAATTACAAGATTAGAAACAAATCATCATTTCCTCCTACCAAATGAAGTTAAAAACAAACTTCAAATTAACTTACATTGTTTCTGATAATCTCCATCACCATTTTCCTGAAAAGGTTTGCAGGACCACAAGACCATCGGTGCTGTTGATACCGATAAGCCTTGAAAGTACTTGGCAGTTCATTTTTCACCTATAGTAAAGATGACACTAAACAACTCAAATACTTTCAGAAACAAACTATACAGATTTAAGTAAAGAACAGAAACAATAAGCAAATAGTTTGAAAAATGAAATAGTTCATATAAAAGACTTATATGTGAAGTACCTTTACATCACCAAGATATACAAACTTCCAGCCTTTGAGACTTGCTCGGACTGCCAAATCCATATCTTCAACAGTGGTCCTATCTTTCCATCCTCCAGCCTCAGTTAGAGCAGCAATCCTCCACACACCTGCTGTCCCTGTATCATATCCAAATATTTCATTTGCCATTAACTACCAATTTGTATTCAAGAAAAAAAAAAATTCATGTTCCTATAGTTCTTTGACAATTGACATTAAAAGTCACATTACTGTGTTTTTGTTAGAATTCCATATTAGGATCTTACACCCACCAAATGTGGTACTTAAGCTTAAAGATATCTCACCTATCTGACCGGTCTTTTAGGTTGGGTTCTCCCTTGAGCTTGAGTTCTAATATTGGTGTTTTCGTTGAGAGTTGGGCTGCGGAAAAGACTATCTATAGGCTAGAATAAGGTGCAGTGTGCTCTCCTTGGGAGGGGGTGCTGCATCGAACAACTAATAGATGAGTGAAGCCGTCCAAAGGGGGAAAGAGCTACTATCAGGTCAGTTTTAATAGAGTGAAAGCCGTCATGAACGTCGGCTCTTGAAAGGGGTTGCAATGTTAGGATCCCACATCGGGATCTCACATCCACCAAGTGTGGTACTTAAGCCTAAGGGCTCTCTCACCTATCAGACCGGTCTTTTATGTTAGGTTCTCCCTTAGCTTGAGTTCTAAAAGTTTTCCTATACTTGTTCACATTACTGTGTTTTCCTATACTTCTTTCTTTTAGGGGTTGATCCATATCTGGTAGGGAGCATTACGCTCTTTCCCCACACACATAAGAAATTGCCTCTACCGCACCTATGTCAGGGCAAAGCTAAGGGTATCTCCGCGGGTGGGGTACGGAACGTAGATATACCACCTCACCAAAGGTCAGTGGCAGAGACTCAAACCCGAAATTTTGCTGGGATTAAATAAGCTCATTTCCACTTAAGCTCACCTTTGGGGGCTTTCCGATACTTTTCAAACAGAGGCATCAAATAAACAAAATTAGTCCTGAATTTGGAACATAAGGTTTTTATTAACCATTATTAGAATGACAAAGAATGAACAGTGTTCATTCAACTGTAATTTAAAGTTGCAGTAACATTACTGGTAAGGGTGGGGCGATAGCATACCGTTGAAGCCGAAGAAGGCATAGGTGGAAGACCCCACTTCTTGCTCCACAGTGAAATGGTAATCTAAAGACATTTCTTGCATTCTTGTCATCAAGCACTCGTCAGCATTCACTGCAAAAAGAAAAGACAAACGCCATTTCACTAGCTGGCACTGGCTATGATCTTTTGTAGTACAAACACCATAATAAATAATGATATCAAAAACGAATCAAATCAAGTGTCGGTTAGTGAAGATTAGAAATAAACGCAATACACACTACACAGTGATTTCAACACGAGGTCCACCATTAATTTTGCACATGCAGCTGCCGGCTGCCTATTTCAGGAAGAAGACATATGTGCCCCTCAATGAAGAGATTGAGCATAGAATAGCCCAAGGACCCACCCCAGTGACCATCACTTAATTCTAATGAGAACTTATTCAAACGAGAGAAAATTTAATTATAAATTTCTTGTTACTTGAACCCCAGTGACCATCGCTTATGCCACATGTACATAAAAAAAAGTAGCTTAATTATTGACTTTTTGTAAGAGCACGTTCAAGTCTTTCAAATGTGTCAGGCAAAGCAGATTAAACAAAAGACCTAAACGACACTGAACATGACATTTCAGCTTTTATATACGATTTCCCAGTTGGGTTTGGTCTTGATGTGGGTCCCATGGAGTAGAAACCCAATGGAATATGCGAACGTGGCAAAGATGGGGCAATCCAGCAAGGCATTAGACTCTTGTAGATCCATGAGAGTGGACCACCACCTTGAAGGTGAATTCCCCCACCGACAGCTTTTATTTTTTGTAACTGTTCCTGTTTACTACAAAAACTATTTACTAAACAAAATCTATCTTAGATTCTAAATTAAAGAAGGTTCGCACTTACCAATAAGCCCACATATATAAAATTCAGTCGAAATTTTTATTTCTTATTCCCAAATTCAATTAAGTATAGGTTTAAATTCCCTTTATTTTAATTAAGTTTATTGTTATATATGGTATGATATTGTTAGTATATGATTATTATAGATGTCGGATTGTTTGTCTCATTTAAGAGTAAAGAAATATAAAGAAAAAAAGAAAATGATCATATATATTTTTTATAAGATCAAAGTTATCATTTCACTAATCTAACACAAACTGTAACATAATAGAATTAAGATATATGACACAATTTTCAGATTTTGAGTTCGTTCAATAAAAAATTGTGAAAATTATCACCCAATGATCATTTTAGGAACCTGAACGGTGTTTTATGATATCCTCCAAAAATAAAAATAAAAATAAAAAAATTATAGGATTAAGAAAGATTTTACGTACCAAATTTCCAGCGAGCTTGAACCAGGGCTAATTCAGGGTTGTGAAGAAGAAAAGGAATGGTGCGCCAGAGAAAATCAGGCTCCGGTTGGAAATCAGCGTCGAAAATGGCTACATAATCGCAGTGTTTTACATAGCTACGCTTCATCCCTTCCTTTAGAGCCCCCGCTTTGTACCCATTTCTGTTTCCTCTTATCTCATACTTTATATTTATCCCTTTACTCGCCCATCTTTGGCACTCTAGCTCCACCAAGTCCTGCATTTTTATTCAAATTAAATAAAATCCCACTTCACAAATCAATTTATCTATTAAATTATTACACATTATTTTATATTTGTATTACCTTTATTGTTGGGTCTGTGGAATCGTCAAGAACTTGAATGATGATCCGATCGGACGGCCAAGAAAGGCCACATGCAGCACCAATGGAGAGCTGATAAACCTGCATTATAATAAAATGTAAAATTAGATTTGTGTATAAAAGAGAGATTAGATTTGAGTAATGAAAACGGAAGGATGGGAAAGAAAATGACCTCTCGTTCGTTGTACATTGGGATTTGAACCAGGACCATTGGATAAGCTGAGTTACCCAACTCGATATCGTCTTTCATTGGCTCCCATTTGTATCTCTTCTCAGGTTTGCGGCCAAACAACTTCACCAGAACAATGACAATACTCATATAAACCCTTTCAATGAATAGCATAATCGACATGGTCAAACAAATAGCCACTGAAAGTTTCAACAATGGAACTATCAATGGCGCTCTGATCTGACTCCAAAACAATGTCAGTTGCATTGTTATGTCATTTCCAGCGCCTTGAAACGATTCAGGAATAAAAGATGGTGTAGAAAACTGATCCATTATGGTTTTTTGAGAAATATTTTGTGCTGAAGAACGGAGGAGAAGCAAATGTGAAGGTAATCCCACTAGATCTGCATGGATTTTAAAGGAGTTTCTGTGGGAAAAGAGGTGGAATATCTCTTCTTTTGATCAGTGATTTTGCTTCGGAATCAAGCAAAACAATGGAAGCAGAGCTGGAATGTCAGTCACTGGAGACTTAAATAAAAACTAGAACAAACCCATTAACAAGAAAACTACTACATTAACATCAACAAAAGCCTCAACTTGAAAGCCCAATGGGAACAATCTTTCTGAAAACTAAAAGCTTTTTTTTCTGCTTCCGTAAAAACAGAAGCAGAACAATGTATGTGTACAAGTTTTGAAAACGAAGAGAAGAGTGAAAAAAATAAAATAAAAAATACAGGAAGAGCAAGCAAGAATGAGAGGCAACAATCCCACTTATATAAACTCTCTCTGTATTTGATTTCTTCTCTCTCTTTTATTCTTCAATTTGTTTATTTCTATTAACCCTCTCACCAACAAAATGAGAGGTTTACATAAAATATATTAAAAATAAGTAAAATCAGTCAATTGACGCTTGAAAAGAATACAAAAAATTCCCATTTTGGAAATCTAATTTAGTTTAATATTTCATTAATGCATATTTTTTATTTATTTGTTAAGTGTAAATGAAAACGACAGAGTCAGAGAAAAAACTACCATGCTGGGCTGCAGAAACAGCCGCAGTTTTCTATTTCTTTATGATTATATAAAACAAAAAGAAAAATCTGAACCTTTCAATTTTTTATCCCAGGGATAAATTCAGGAAATTACTTGTTAATAACAAAATAAATAAATAAATTCATCTACAGTATGAACAGTGAAATATTAAATTATTTTCAGAAAAATTTCTGATTGAGTTCTCCATATGTGTTACAGCTCAGACACCTTTTCTTTATTAAGTTACAAATTTCTCCCTATTTGATTATTTGTTTAATACAAAAAAACTAAATCAAAGGCAAAAGGGATATGCCGTATTTAATGAAAAGGGTACAATTGCTGGCGAGATTGAGAGGCCAATAATTATTTTTGATGCAGAGTAAAATTGTGTACTATTATTTTTATAATTATAATTAATAATGTCACCTATAATTTACTAAATCATCAACCATATAATAATACTTTGCCATTTAGTTTGGTGATCTTTGCATTTATATCATACTGGCAATAGTCTTTTCAATCTTGTTATGTATTAAAAAAAATAATCATTGATGCTCCTCAATATACTCAATTAATCAATAAAAAACATGCTACATTTATTTATTTAAAAATTTTATTTATCTTTTTCTATTGAGTCATTTTTAAATGAAAAATGGGTTTAAATGTTTTGGAAGAAAATAAAAATGCTTTCGGCTTTAAAATTCAAAGACCTTTCATGTGCAAATTTCCCATTAATGAGAATATTAATTATCCAATAAATAACATATCATCCAAATTTGGTTTCACCACCTTCCTTAATTCCTTTGTTAGTTTCTAAGCTTCACATTAATGCTCTATTATATTTTTTAGGCAAAGCAAGTTATGACATTTGTGGTAAAAATTAAATACTGCAATAATTTCCTTATATTTAAATATACCCTATCACTTAATTAAATAATCTGTAAATGTTAATAAGAACAAAATTCATCAAATTAATATGACCATACGATAGTAATTAATGCAATTTTTACCATCAATTAAAGACTTCTTCCTGGCCTTTTATATGATATAAGTTATATTTTTGCTCTATTAAATAATTGTACATGATGCTAAAATAAAATGTTTAATTTATTTGCAAATGAATTAAGAATCACTTTAATATAATAAATGGATCTGAAAAGACTAATCAATTAATAAGTTTACAATTAATTTCAAAGGCGCAATTGTTGGTGGTTTTCAGCTGAAATTAAATAAGAGATCCATAGTTGAATTTGAATTACATTTTTTAACCAGACAATAATAAATTGATTCATACATATAATATTAATTGTATTAGAATCAGCAACGTATATCCTATAAGTTTACATTTTCAAGACTGCATGGTTCAAAAAATAAGACACTGTATAAAAATAAAACTATATATTAAAAAAAAGCCCATTAACAAACGAGCCTAATTAATTTATATATTTTTAACGTTTCTTATAACATTAAAATTTATTTAAAATTGGCATATGATGCTTATTGTTAATTTGTATTGTTATATTATTTGATAGAAATAATGGTAACTAACAAAATCAATACATAAAATTTAATGATACCAAATTTTTTATCTCAAATTATTGGTTCCGATTAATGATTTATAGATCATTCATTACTATACCCACGAGACAGTTCAGAATATTATTCAAAAACCTTTACGTACAAATGTTTTTATTCCAGATCTGTACAATGTTTTCGTTTAATTTTTAAAATATGGATCTAGACTAATGTTATAAAATGAAAGGAGTAAACCTTGACAATAGTGATTGGTGAGAGAGTGAACGTTTGTCTTGAAAATATGCCAAGTGTAACATATAGTATCCACATAATTCGTTTCTTTCATTTTGTTGCACATGCATTTAACATGAGCTTCACATATATATATATTTTTTTATAATTATTTTAAAAGGAGACTACAAATTGAAAGAGTTACAGCTGGACTATATATGGACTGCTCAACGCCTTCCATTACTGCGTACGTTCACTCACCCCAACTCCCCACCGTTTGTACAAACATTGTTACCAATATTAGTAAATTGAAATTTTCTTTTCAAGACGTTCTAATATTAATTCTGTCACAACTGTTCTTAAATATTTGAAATTAAGTGATCTTATATAAATAAGAACTCAAATAATAGTTTACTATTAAGAACCTCACATTGATTTAACATGATTATGATAAAATTAATATTACAACATCCTAATTAAAAAAAAAAAAAAAGAGTATAAACTCAAGGTCAGACCCAACCCCTTTGAGGGTTAGGCCTACCCTCAGATTTTTAAAAACAATTGCTAATACATAGGCCCCAAAAAATTATTATTAATATATATGTCCAGCCTACCTTCAGATTTTTTAAAAGTTAGAACTATTATACATAGATGTTTGTAGTTTTAGAGTTGAATATATGTTTGTAGTTGTAGAGGTAGTGAGCTATGAATGTCAGTACCTTAATTAGGAGTTCAGGACTTATACTCTGTTAAAATGATAAAAAGAAAAAGCAGCAGACCCTTTACACAGAAAGCAGTATCCACAAAACCAGCAAAAAACATGTTGCTCCCTGAACTCAGCACTACAAAAATAGTCTGTAAAACCCACAATCCCAAGACAAAAAACAAATTCCTGTTGTATAAGATTTTAACACTATTATCACAAGCAAAAGCAGGGGAAAAACATATAAGCAATGATCCATTCTGTTGCACTCCTAGCCCTATACAATGACAACAAAAATCAAAATATAAACATCCATATACAACTGTTGTCCATTCTAACCAGTGCAACAAAACCCCAGTAAATTTCAGATCTACATAATCACCAAAATAACCATCTAGAATACAAAAGAAAAAAGTATCAAGCATACCACTATACTGCCCTTTATATATACAGATTCTGACTGCAATTGCACCAGCTAACACAATATTTGGTAACTCTCAACAGCTATTAACCATCCCAACACAATCACCAAACCCATCGGCACAGTTTTAAACAAGAGGATTCAAGGAAACAAGAGGATGAACTCTTCTAGTCAATTTTAACCATTTATTGCACAGTTTTAAAATAATGACACTGTTAACTAAATTCCCCTCCAATTTTGAGTATATAAATAATGCTTTGTAGCACAGTTTTAAATAGCGAAAAACGTTGTTCAGTTTTTGGCTTAATGTTTTTGACTTTATATACTTTTTGCAGAGGGATTTATTTATTCCAATGGAGCATTTGTCATTCACCCCCAATCGAACACACCCTTCCACTTCACGAATGCAACCAGTAGAAGATATCTTTAAAATCTGGTCTGATGACGATGCCACACCCATAGGCACACCTGATGATGGTGTTGATGCTTCTACCCTTCATACTGACAAGGAGCAAGTTAATAATTTTTAGAGGAAAAAGAGACCAAAGACATCAGCAGTTTGGAATAAATTTAAAGAGGTAGTTCTACCGGATGGTTCTACAAAGGGAGAGTGTATTCATTGTAAGGCAAAGCTAGCAATAACGGAGACCAAGAGCACAACTTAGTTTGCAAGACATTTGAAATCATGTTTGAAGCGAATAGGTAGTCAAAGGCAAACACAATTGTTTTTTCGGCTAGCCAGTTTAACAGATGAAATGTCAATGCATTCTGCACTTGCATTTTTAGATGCCAACTTTGATATGAGCAAGATGCAGGAACTAGCTGCTAACTGGGTGCTCATGCATGAGCACCCATTTACAGTTGTGGAAGAGGAGGGTTTTAACATGATGCAAAGATGTGGTATGCCACAATGGGACAAGATAACGTGTACTGCTTTGAAACAACATTGTGTGACTGTGTATGAGATACAAAAGAAGAAGTCGGTTAATTTGCTTAAGAGTATTAACAAGATTAGTTTGACAATTGATATATGGAATTCTTCTAATCAGAAGCTTGAGTACATGGTTTTCACTGGACATTTTATTGATAATGATTGGAAGTTGCAGAAGCGTGTGCTCAATTTTGTTCATATACCGGCTCCTCGACCTAGTGTTGAGATTGCTGCTGCTATTCATAAGTGTCTAATTGAATGGGGAATTGAGAACAAGGTGTTTAGTATCTCGGTTGACAATGGTTCAAGTAATGACGCGACAATCAAGATTTTGAGGGAGAATTTAGGAAGAAACAAGAAGCTAAAGTGTGGTGGGAGGTTGTTTCATGTGCGGTGTGCGACACACATATTGAATCTCATGGTTCAAGATGGGCTTTCCCAAATTAAGCCCATCATTGAAGACATATGTGACTGTATTTTGTATGTCAAGCAATCAGAAACCGGAGTAATTATGTTTTTAGAGATTGTTCAGATGTTGCAATTGCCCAAGCGGAAACTCATACTTGATTGCAAAACGAGGTGGAATTCTACTTATGAGATGTTGGCACTTGTAATTCGGTACAGAGATGTGTTTCCAATGTTAGTTCAATTGGATAATAACTTTACTTGTGCCCCAACAGATGAAGATTGGGAAAAACTTGAGAAAATGTGTGAGATTTTGGAAGCCTTCAACTCGGCAACTAATCTCATATCAGGGAGTGAGTACCCCACTTCTAACTTATTTTTGCAAGAAATTGTTGATATAAAAGAGTTGTTAGATGAAAAATGTTCTGATGATGATGATTTCATTTGGTCAATGGTGGGAAAGAAGAAAGTAAAGTGATGCGTGTTTCCTACAACATGCAATATGTAGCAAGTGCACTAGCCGCTCAAGTAATAAAGTGATGAGTGAGTATCGTTCCCACGAGGATTATTGCTAAGCACTAAGTTTTCTACCATTTTCAAGTTGAAGCAAATGAATTCTTTTGGATTAATGGGAGCAATTTAAACTAAACTAAAACAAAATTTCTAAACTAAAATTTAACTATGAACGCAAATTGTAAACACAGATAAAATCAATTCACAAAAACCGGTAGGGTTTTGACTTCATTCGGACTCTATGGGTTAAACCTAAAGAATTAAATTAAATTCATATTCACATGCATTGATTGTAAATCGAACTCTCTAAAGTGTCAAACATACCTTCTCAGGCTACGTTTTCCTACTCTTCCCTATTAACCTTCCACACCCAACAAATTGAAAGTTAATAAATCTAAGCTTATTAAGCACAAGAATCCTATATTGATTTCATTTGTTCTTGAATCTATCTCTAGCATCCAATACTACAATGGTGATTACCCAAGAAGCCTAACATGATTCATTTCTCAATCTCATCATGTTCATCACATATAAACAGTAAATTTAGAGTAAACACACAATCAAAGCAAAATCATATGAAAAGAACACAATCAATTACTTAACCCATAAAAATACGAATTACAATCAAAACCCTAACCCAAAATGGGTTAGTTCATTGCTAAATCAACAAGACAAATGAAATAAACGAAAATATCAAAGTTCAACATAATGAAAATAAGAGAAAAGACAAGAAATCTCCCCAAATGACGAATCCACTGGTTTAATCCCGAATCTTCACTCTCTTTAGATCTAAATTCGCTCAAAATGAATCTAAGAAAAATGTAAAACGCTCTCTATCTCTCCACGAACGCCCTAAACAAAAAGACTAAGTATTTCTTTTATACCTCACCCAAAATCTTACAACTTAGCCTAAAAATGAAACTGTGTGTTTTACAAAAAGTGGAGTATGCAGACTTCGCCGCGGCGAAGAAGGAATCTCCCCGCTGCCACAAAGGAGCTAAATTTGGTGCGTGTCTGGCCCATTTTGCCGCAGCGAAGAACAACCTTCGTCGTGGCGATGCTTCCTGAAGAATTCTGAATTTTCAGAATTGCCCTCCGCTTGCTTCTGAGTCCAAAAACTCCAAATCTGCCTTTATTCACTCAAAATTTCCATTTTAACCTGAAACATGAAATGTAATGAATTAAGTAGCAATTCAGGCAAAAATAGACTAAGAAGTATCTAAAATCTGATCTAAAAGCTTAAATAAACTAGCATAATCCTCGGATTATCATAAAGTTTGACAAGTATTGGGGGGAATGCAATTTCGTAATGGCAATTGCAGCTGTATTGGATTCGAGGATGAAAATGAGGCTGCTGCAATTTGCCTACCCACAAATGTATCCTGATGAAGAAGCACAAGACAAAATTGATGAAGTGCAAGCTGCCTTGTATGAGATTTATGAGGAATATGCAACGGAAACTCAATCTTCCAATAGTGAACCACCTGTAAAAATCAGTAAAGTTCAGCGAGACAATGTACAACGCCCTAAACGTACTAGTTCACGGTTCTGTCAGTTTGTCAGGACAACTCAAACGGTGCAACATGAGAAATCTGAGTTAGATCGTTATCTATACGAGAAATGTTTGTTATGGGACGAGAATGATACCTCATTTGATGCATTACAGTGGTGGAAGGTAAATCAAACGAACTATCGCATTCTATCTACAATGGCTCTTGAAATACTTGCCATTCCAATCACCACGGTAGCTTCGAAGGCAACTTTCAGTGTGGGGAGTCGAGTTATTGACACTAATCGATCATCGTTGTCTCCCGATACCGTGCAAGTGCAACTCTATGGTGGTGATTGGTGTCGCAATCTCTATGAAGTTAAGAAAAGTTATAAAGTAAGTTTCATACTTCTATAGTCCATTTTATTAAAATTATGCATTAATTTGTTCATTTATTAACATTATTGAAACTAAAACAATTTGTTTTCCTTTTTGTTGTTTAGAAAGAGAAGACAAATGAGCAGTTTCAGCTTCCGATCTTATGAAGGTTTGGTGGAATCTTGACAGGTTAGTGATAGTAAATGTTGAACTTTTTATGAGAAATGAGTTAAACCATTAAAGTGATTGTTGATTGTTGTTTCTTGGAAATGAGTTGGAGTCTGGTGAGTGAAGAGATGGTTTAAGTGGAGGGTTTAAATAGGGAAAGAAAGTTAATGGTTATAAATAGCATGGAAATGAATTAATGGTGAGTGCCTTATGCACATAATTATGAAAAGTTAATGGTTATGAATTGCTTAGTTTGCTACTGCCAAATGGTTCTCATTTTTGCTTTTGTTTTTTTTTTTTTTTTTTTTTTTTTTTCTATTTGGTAGCCAAATGGAACTGCAATATATTTGGTTGTGGGTCTATTTGTTGATGCTAGCTTGATTCAGTTGTTATATGATTTGTTTCTCTTTTTCTCCATGTAATCAGATCAACGTCAACTGGAGCTCAAGTAGGCAACCAACTGAGGTTTGTTTTTATCTCAGCTAGCAATTTTTTATTGCTTCGATACATTTTCAGTCTATAGGTATTTCCTTTTTTTTTTTTTCTTTTGTGGACCTGTTTGCTGAAAGATGATGCTCGTTGCTTTTTGGTAACAATTTTTAGATGTGTTTTGATGCTATATATAACAGCATGTGTTCACTCTTGGCAAACAGGTGAAGGCCAGCTGTGGGAAACACTCCCTCATACCACATGGAAATGTCAATCTGCAACTTCATTTGCTTTTGAAACATCAGCGACCGTTGTTCATGCTTTGGTCGTTTTTTAATGTGGAGTGTGTTTGATTGTTGAAAATGGCAGGGTTTTGTATTTTTTTTATGGTTAGTGTTGAGTTTTGTGGGTTTTGAGATGGTTTTGTAATTGGGTTTTGTGTGTTTGAGTTGGTAAGTGAAATGGGATTCTGGGTTTAGCTTCAGTTTGAGAATGTGTGTACTTGGTTAAGCTGTTGGGGCTTGATTGTTTAATCACATAAGTTTTTCTGGTGCATTGTTGGACATGATGATTAATTGGTGGATATATCTGTTGAACTAGATTGAACATACTTTGTGGTTGCTGGGTTAGGCAGTAATGTGTTAGTCTAGTCATATGGCTTTGCTTTGGTTGTTGCTTCTATTAATGTTCTGATGATGAGTAGTTGAATTGGGTAGCTAGGAATGTACTATTTTATCTTGTATTAGGTTGTTAGAGTCATGTATTAGCTTACTAAATCTGAAATGGGTTTATTAAGTTTTGTTCAGGTGTCATGCATCTTACATTGATATTCATTTGCATCTCTGGTAACTATGGAGTAAAACACTTATGTGAAATGTGAGTTGTTGTTCAATTATGTTGACTAATTTCATAATAATTCAATGTTATTGCATTTCAACATTTAGATAAATTCTACAATCTCCAATTATGTTCCTTAAATTGCTGTACATGTGAGAGAGCATGTAATGGGAAATGCTTTAATTGCAACTTCAGCTGAATTGTTATAACAGGTCTCAATTGTTCTATTTCACAGCCTGTGGTCTGACGGAATTGGAACCCTTCAAGAGAATAAATTTTAATGCTGTGAAAACTAAAACTAATCTTAATTTCCCTTACAACACGTTGTGAAAATAAATCTCCAACCTATTGAAATGCTTTAACTGCAACTTCAGTTGCTTTTGAAACATCAGCGAACACTGTTACAGAGAAAAGTTTGCAAACAAGCTTGGTCGCATTCGGCTCGTCAAGTTTGAAGCCGAGCCGATCCGAGTTCGAGCCATACAATTAATTAACCGAGCCAAGCTTGAGCTCACACCCTGTCTCAACGAGCCGAGCTTGAGCCAGCCATTACTCGGCTCGGCTCGGCTCGTATGCACCCCTAGGTAGGGCCCTTGCTTTTTCTATTTTGTAACAACAATCCTTCAACTTCTTTAAATTTACGGAAAACGCAACTATAAGAATGAGAGAGCCCCCTTTGTTTGGAATTTGGAAATGGGTCATAGTACATGTGTCTTTCAATATTTCATTGTCATAAGTATATGTCTTATAGGAAGTTTGAGGCAACAACAGGTTTGTGATGCCTTTAAATGTTTTGAGCCGCACGCATGCTATATTGATGTATTCAACGAGTCTATAGCCTTGGTCGACGAGTCTGAGTAATCTTTGAAATTTCATCATGATAAGGATAGATCATTGCAATTGTTGATCTTCAACGAGGAATTCCTATTAAGTACGAGTCAGTAACTCGCGTTGGCTACATCTCTGCCCTTTGCACACATCGCCTGTCGCTCCTACCGATTGAATGGTCTGGTGAAGTGTTTAGATGAGACGGTTCACTACCTGAAATATCGTAACAAGTCCATTGAACCTTAAAAACCTTGTGAAAAAAGGTTTTTTAAGTAATTATCTCTATAGGAAATTGTTAATTATCATATAAGTGATATTATCAATCTTGGAAATTGTTATATACTCTATTTTATTTTATTTTTCCAAAAATATCAATTCAACCAATAATATTAGTAATTCAATACTATGGTTAATAAAACCCCATTTTATATATAAAAATAGAAAATCAAATTCATAATAAAAAAAATTAGATTTATAATATTAAAATTACTATTTTCTTATTGTTTATATTTATGTCATCCTACATTGATGATATAAAAAAAAAAAAAAACCAAAAATACAAGTTTTTTATTGGTTTTTAAACGGACCTCGACCAATTATGATCGAGTTAGAATGAAGTTGCTTAAACCGTGAGCTTGGATTGAGTGAGAAGATGAGCGTTGGCTTGAAAATGGATTTTTGATACTTGCAACTTAGGCAAAGGGTGTTAACAAGGGGCCAACAAAAGTGTTTGTTGACGTACACCCTTCAAAACTCAAGTTAATATTGTATATCATTAAAGTATTTGGAATTCAGGAAGTAAATGCACTATTTACACTTTTCCGAATGACAAAATGTTTTCACCTTGTGAGTATTCACTTTACAAACTTACTAAAATTAGAGTTACCACATATGTTTGTTAAACTGTTGTCCCAATGTTAATTTTTTAAAATTAGGGCACACTGCTGCTTTTATCCTTTCTAAGTGCATAAACTACAATTATTGTTAAAGGTATTTTGAAATTTAGAGTAGGATTCTCTTACTAAAGACAACTAATTTTGATAATAAAGATTGTTTGGTAATTAAAAATAATTATAACAAACTTGAGGAAAGCATAGTTACTGAAGGTTTATTGGACACTGGAGAATTTCTTTGATGATTTTGGATGTTCAAAACTTACATATGATAAACTTCTAAAATGAGAGAGAAATTAATATAATATAAAATACGCATACCAACTAAGAATTTGGTGTGGTGATGACAAAGTTGGCACATGGAATTTTATACACAAGTAGAGGACGTGCACAAAGCCCATGGAGGATGCCGAAGAACCATATGTGCCATCTTTTGAGCTGTATTTCATCGTTAACACCAATAAATCACCATGTTCATTTCCACAGGCAAATCAGTAGACCTTTCTTTTCCGTCGTTTTTTCAAAGAGTAAACTAATTAAATATATATTTTTAAAAAAAAATTGGTTAAAATATTGATATTTAGAAAAATAAATTAATAATGGTTAAAATATTTAACAACAATTTATATGTTTTATATTAAGCAATCTATGGTAAATAAAACAATCTCATGATGCTTCTTGACATATAACCCGTATTAATCGCTATGCCTCTGCATTTCCATTTTGGTTTATATCTTTCCTGAAAAACGTCTTTCATATGCTGAACTTGACCAATTTCTTTTAATATTTTACTGGTATGAAAAAACGAAATTGCTGGGTAGGCATAGAATATAATATTGCAGACATAGTTTCTAACAGATGCATTAAAAAAAATTAAATGTTTGTATTAGTGTTTAATCTATCTTAATCACCACCTAATACTTGTATGTTAGTCAATAATCCAAATCTAAAACACACTGACTGACACCATTAGCTATTAACTAGTAATTAAGTAAAACTCAAAGTGTTAATTATCTCCTTTCACATATCAATGAGTTGTTTATATCTATTTTCAAACTACACTGATTTCTTATTTCCTTTTTTAAATTGTTTTCAACATCAACAGAAAGTAACAGTTTTATTTTTTCTATGGATTTTTTTTTTTTGGTATTTCACCAAGTTTTTATTCGATATGTATGATCAATTCGATGAAATCCGAATTGGTATTATTTTGTATATTGATTTAAAAAAAAAAAAAAATTTTGAATTTTTATATTTTCAAAATATGAAATTTTACTTATCTAAAAACACTATCTGAAAATAAAATAAAAGAAGTAACATTTTTTATATATTCTTTTTTGTAATGACAAAATATATCTTTTACGTATATGAATTTATGATTCTTTAATATTCTTTATGATTTCTAAAATTCAGATCAGAATTATTTGCAAAAACTCAAACATATATAATAAACAACTCAAATATCAAATAATTATATTTTTTTTGTGGGGGAGAAATGAACTCAAAAGTGTCCTATATAATTAAAAAAAAAAGTTCACTCAAACTTTTCGAAAATCATCAAATACCTTCTTATAATTATTAAAAACCTACTAACACAAGGGGGGTCTTAATAATTTAAAGGAAGCTTTTAATAATTATAAGGGGTTGTTTATGATTTTTAAAAAGTTTGTGTATTCAATAAACAATCTCAGCAGAAGTGTATAAAATAACATTCTTTAGCAACAGATTACCCTTTTCTATTTTTATGTATTTATTTATTTTTGGGTATTAAAGAGTGCATCTGTTAAGCGTTTATAATTATGATTGTCTGGAAGAAGGTTATGTGGAAGTAGAGTCATGGCGGGCTCCAGTGTGGATGCTACTTGTGAATGATATGATGTTTTATCTAACTTACTAAAACCATTTATCCATTCATTCCTCAACTTTTATATGTCTGTGTTGAAGTAGACACCATACCTTACAAACTCATCTCATGCCAAATGATTCAATTTTAAACTTCATTTTTAAGGTTATTATCTTCCTAAAAGGATTTAATAACGGTCACAAAGCTTGTTAAAAAAATGAATGTTTGGTTAGCTAGAAAGAGACAAAAACAAAATTACTTACTTGGATATTTGACAGAATCTTAGCAAGTCATACATGTTAAACAATCCAAAGAAAATAATAAAAAGAGGAGGCTAGGGTTTCATTGATATTGCACAATTCAATTGAATACAAAAAGTATGATTTAACCTAAATACAAAGAGATAATATAGGCTAAACAAGGAAATAATGAAAAGACAAATCTACCCTTAATAAACATAAAACAAAATAACCCATTTTCTTAACATTCCCCTCAAACTCACGATGCGGCGGCTACAAGCATCGAGAGTTTGCCAACTAGAAACGAAAACGGGAAATAGAATGCGACTTGGTAAAGAAATCTGCAATCTGCAAAGAAGAAGAAACAAAGGGCAAGGTAATGGTGCCATGCTTGAGATGATGACGAGTAAGGTACAATCTCTCAATGTGCTTAGTTCGTTCAAAAACCGAGTTGTGAGCAATCTGAATAGAACTCTGGTTGTCCCAATACTAGGAGTGGGATGAGAAAAAGAAACGCCCATATCTGTAGTAACCAACGTAACCAAACAATCTCTTTGGTAGTAGATGCCATAGCACGATATTCTGCTTCGGTTGAAGATTGAGAAACAATGGATTGTTTCTTGCTCTTCCAAGAAATAAGAGAATCACCCAAAAAGATACAGAAACCATTAACAGACTTGCGATCTGTGGGATCCACTGCCATGATCCCATCAGAGTATGCACGCAGCTCCAAGGAAGAGGTGGATGGAATAAAGACTCTGAAAGACTGTACCCGAAGATACCGCAAAATACGAAGAACAGCTGCCCATGAACTTTTAGGAGAGCAACAAACTGGCTAACAACATGAACCATATGCAATATCTGGACAGTAATAGTGAGATATACCAAACTACTCCCAACAACAGTACGGTATAATAGGATCTGACAAAGGTAAACCATCAGAAAGAATATTTTGCATTAACCTCAATCGGAGTATCGCGGTCTTATTATCAGTAAGTCTAGCCCGTTCAAGAATATCTGCAACATATTCGACTGAGAGAGAAGATAACCTCTAGGTGATTAGGCTACTCAATACCCAAGAAATATCGTAGAGAACCCAAATCCTTCATTTCAAACTGTGTGGCTAACTTTGTCTTCAAAACTGAAATACCATCAATATCATCCCCAGTAATAATCATGTCATCAACATTAAAGACAGAATGATACGACCTGCATCAGTGCACTTAACAAAAAGCAGAATCATGACTACTAAAGCAAATCCAAGGGAAGAGATCACAATAGAAATTTCTCAAACCAAGCACGAGGTGCTTGTTTAAGACCATATAACGCTTTCTTCGCTTGCAAACATACCCAGAATCATGTGAAACACCAGGAGGGGGCGCCATATAAACTCTTCTTGAAGATCTCCATTCAAGAATGCATTTTTAACATCAAGTTGATAGATATGCCACTGACGAACCGAAGCTACTGCAATAAGAGTACGAATAGTAGTCATTTTTGCAACAGAGCAAATGTCTCCTCATAATCCATACCATACTGTTGAGAGTACCCTTTTGCACCCAACCTAGCTTTGTATCGCTCAATAGATCCATCAGAATTAGTCTGATCTTATACACCCAACGACAACCAACAACAGTCTTACCAGAGGTAGAGGAACCAAATCCCAAGTACCTGTCTTATGCAAAGCAGAAAGTTCCTCATCCATAGCTCTTGCTGCCAAAGAGGATCAAGATTGCCTCTTTATAGAAGAGGGCTCAGAGAGACAATGAATAGAAGCTAAAAAAAGCAAAAGATGAAGAATACAAGAATAAGCAAAATCTGGTAACTTTGTGACTTACGAATGCGTTGGATTGACGTAAGGTGGATCCACATCTCAGACGAAGCTTGAGTGACCATAGGAGAAAGGGAGCTTCAGGTGTGCTGGAAGTAAAGTGTCAGTACCTGCAGAATGATCAGTACTAGGACACCTGAAATGACAAACTATCGAATCCTCAGAAAAAGGATCTAACAATTAGATCAGATCTGTCAAGGTATGAGTATGGATGGAATAGAAAAGAAAGGTATATGCTCAAGAAAACACACATGACGAGACACATAAAGTTTCTGAGTTATTGGATCAAAACAACGATACCCCTTTTTACCTTCACCATACCCAAGAAAGACACAATAACAGATCGAGAGGACAACTTGCTGCGTTCTACATGAGGACGAAGAACAAAACAAGTACAACCAAAACTTTAAGGGAGAATAATCAGGGGCATACCCATACAACTTTTCGAAAGGAGAAAAACCTGAATATGAGAAGATGGAATTGTATTAATCAACCTACAGCATAGAACAGCTTCACCCCAAAACACACTAGGAACAAGGAAGACAATAAGAGAGAACGAGCAGTTTCAACAATGTGCCTATGTTTCTTTCAGCCACACCATTTTGTTCAGGAGTATCTGTACACAGGTTTGGTGAACAGTTCCATCTAATGCAAGCAACTCACAAAATTTATTAGAAGTGTATTCCCCACCCAAATCACACCTAAAACATTTGATAAGCAAATGTGAGTTTTGACAGAGCTCGAAAGGCTGTATATATCTCAAAAAATTCGAACGATGTTTTCATAAATAAACCCAACAACAACGAGTATGACATCATAAAAAAACATAATATCGAGACCCTCCTTTTGTGGCACAGGAGAAGGTCCCCATACATCAGAATGAATCAAATCAAATGGAGAAGAAGAAACAGAAACTTCGATTAAAAGGTAAACTGAAAATTTTGCCAGTTTACATCCACTACAATCAGAAATATCACAAGTTTGCAAATTTCCTAAAGCCCCTGTGGATGCCAAAAATCTCAACGAGAAGACGAACATGACCTAAACAGAATGCCATAAATAAAACTAGAAGAAGAAGGACTCAAACAAAAGAAGACAAATCACACTAGTACGCAGCATCAGCACTAGTAGCAGCAGCACAACTGGCACTTTTAACTCACAAAATATATAGTCCCCCCTTCCTACGGCCTGTCCCAATCAGCTTCTAAGACTGTAGATCCTGCACATACCAAGAAGAAGAGGAAAAGGTGACTAAATTACCAGAATCACATAACTGACCAACAGAAGCAAGATTTAATGTAAGTTTTGGAATATGATAAACATTAGAGAGAGACAAGTGAGGTGTGACAACAGAACCAACACCTGCTAAAGGCATAGGAGTGCCATCAGCAGTCATGACGGAATAGAAGACGAAGGGAACACAGAAGCAAAAGATGAAGAATCTGGAGACATATGATTAAGACACCAGAATCCAAAACCCATACAGAATGTACATACCTGAAGAACTATGAGGTAACTGACTACGGAAGAAGAAGCAGACATAGCTTGTGGCTGTAAGGAGAGAAACTTCTGAAATTGCTCAGCCAGAGTACTAGGATCGGTGAAGGACCTGATGAAACTACTGCTGCAGTATAGACTGTGGTGGTTTGTAACCCTGAGGTGGTCTATGAGCATTCGATTGTGACTGATTGCCAGGCTTCCAGCTTAGATTGCTGCTGCGATTGATTCTGCTGTCTTAACTTAGGACACTGAGCCTTCCAATGACCTTTTTGCTACATAAGAAACTGCACTCGTCGAAGGCAACCCTTGTGTAAGGTTTATTCTGATTATTAAGACTGGCTTCGAAGGTACTGCTAACACAGAAGGATTAGAAGTCGAAGCAGAAAGAATTCCCTTTTCAAAGACCTTAAGCCGTATTTCTTCAGCCAATAACTCACTGACAACTGATCAACAGAAGGCATTGGAGAACATGCAAAATTGAACCTCTAAGTCCTTCAAAATCACTACGAAGTGCCGTTAAAAACTGTACCAACCGTTGCTGCTCTCCCCTATGAGCAATATAGGCACCACATGCTTTTAATTCTGCAGATTCTGTAAGAGCCATTGATCCCAAAGATCTGTCATAGCAGAATAAAACTCATGAACACTCATATTCTTCTGCTGAAGAGCTCGTATGTCATTCTCCAATTGATACTGCTTTGCAAAATTTGACTGAGTAAATAACCTTGTAATGATCCCAAACCTCTTTTGCTGTCTCATACTTCGCTAACTGTGTACCTTATGAAATGCCCAACAGAATTATTAATCCAAGTAATATTTTTGCATTGTTTGCTTCCCAGGCATCTATCAAGCATCATACCCCTCTTCAGTATTCTTAGGTTTCACAGAATTTCCACTAACATTCCCACATCTTTTTACCCTTAGAAAATTTCTCATCACATAACTCCAATACGAATATTCTTGTCATCTAACCTCACACTTAAGACTGACCGAATCGTCTCTTTCAGTAGCCATAATTAAAAAAAAACAAAGAAACCAAATGCAAAAGAAAGGAAAACGAAATACCAGATTGCCAAAATTGAATGAATACCAACGAACTATCAGATTGCAGAAACTGAACGAATACCCTCTCCAACGAAATACCAGTTGGATCCGCGCAAGCTGTGTTTAAGATTAAGCCTCGTCCCATGAAACTTTGCTCTGATACCATGTTAAACAATCCAAAGAAAATAATAAAAAGAGGAGGCTAGGGTTTCATTGATATTGCACAATTCAATTGAATACAAAAAAGTATGATTTAACCTAAATACAAAGAGATATATATAGGCTAAACAAAGGAAATAATGAAAAGACAAATCTACCCTTAATAAACAATAAAACAAAATAACCCATATTTCTTAACAATACAAACACTAATTCCTATCTGCTTGAGAGTTTTATGGTAGCGGTAATGAGGGTAAACCACCGTAGCGATTTTGAGCGGTTTTTAACAGTGGTTTTTAAAACACCCAACCTATGCTTGAGAGTTTATTTTCCAGCAGTTTTGACAGTTTTTTAAAATGATAAATTTACATATATGCTCATAACAAAAGATGTAAAATATCAATAATTAATTGTGAAACCAACTGAAATACAACCTTAAAAACTGTTGGTTTTGGAAATTGTGGGTCTATTCAAAGGGACATCATTGTTTCAATGTAAATGGTGCTTTGACTTTTTGTTCTTGTCTTAACTGGAAGCATATTGTATTATAGAAAATGGTAGCAGGCTTGGGGGTTTCTCTCCATAAACGTTCATCATCATCAACTTGGATTTGCAACTCGTATAGTATTTTTAAATAAAATTGTGATTAATTGGCAACTTATATTAGCCATATGAGTTAAAAAGAATTATAACCTTTCAAACAAGCGGCAATTCATCTCAAATGTGATTAATAGAATAACCTATTGCAAATCTAGGGCAAATCAATTATGAAGAACAAAGGATCATTCCCTCATTTAAGCATGGCATGGTAAACCCAAACAAAAAATGAGAGAGAAAGAGAGAAACAAACCTTGTTGAGAGAATTGAAGAAGCTGGAAAAGGAAGAATCAAACGAAGAGGCTGATTGACTCCTCTATTATGTGACTTTTTTTTTAGCAGCAAAGGATTATTAATAGTGAAAAGGGGTTTTTTGGGATAAAATTTTTAAACCAACCAAAACACCCCGATTTGGGGTGTTTTATAAACCCCTCAAAAATACACTACACTAGTTTTGGGGGGTTTTTAAACCAGTCCATAAAAAATCTGGCAAGTAATGGTTTTTAAACACCTCAAAACCAGTGTAATTAAAAACCCCCCACAACCAGTGAAAAAAAAAACTCTCAAGGGTCTGCTTGGGAGTTTTATGGTAGCGGTTATGCGGGTAAACCATCGTAGCAGTTTTTAGTAGCAGTTTTTAAAACACCCAACCTGTGCTTGGGAGTTTATTTTCCAACATTCTGACAGTTATTTTAAATGATAAATTTATATATATACCCATAAAATATATCCCAACTTAAACATTTAAATGAAGAGAAGTATAAATTAGTAAATTACAATGTTGTCTATCTTTCACTTTCTTCACACAAACACAACCAAACAAAGTTAAAACACTCTCTTTTGCTGAATTAACTTTGATAAATACAGATAATGTTTACATTATTTGTTTTTATTTTCTTTCTCTCCAATCAAACAAGAGGACATTATTTGTCTATCTTTTGCTTTATTTTATTTGTCAAGGTTAAACGCCTTCTTGCTTCTAGGATTGTTAAGCTAAAAAAACCATGTGCTTGCGGCGGAAAGCTTGAAGGTAGTTGTGTTCTTGAGAATCTCTTGGCATGAGCAAATCTACAACCGTGGACGGCAGAAGAGCATACTGTCAATGTCAGTAAGACCGCCCCTCAAATACGCAATTGCAAGAATGATTTGCGTCTTTTACAAGTAATAACTTACCTGTGTAATGTCAAATAGCAAGATTTTGGTCAGAACAAGTATTAATACTGGCTCTAAATTGTAACAACCATACATGACATAAAAACCATAACGGGTAACGGCTATGTACAGTATCATCCTGCTAATGGGCGATTTCAACATCCATTAAACTTCATCTTCTTAACTTGCAAAATCAAATTCAAGGAGAAGATTAGTTGAAGTGATGCAAATACATTAATGTCTAGAAATGAATTTTATAGTCTTTGATTCTTGAGATGATCAGTTATGGAAGCAATTTATTAGTGTACGAAAAGTAAGTTCTGCTGCCATGTCAAGCCTGAAATTATGCAGGGTTCTGCTGTTAAGCACCAAAGATTATCACGAATGCCCTTGACCTGTGCACAACAAGAAATAAAATTTTAGTGGAAAGGGGTTTTTTGGGATAAAATTTTCAAACTAGCCAAAACACCCCGATTTGGGGTGTTTTATAAACCCCTTAAAAATACACTACACTGGTTTTAGGGGGTTTTTAAACCAGTAAAAACCAACCCATTAAAAATCTGGCAATTGATGGTTTTTAAACACCTCAAAATCAGTCTAATTAAAAACCCCCCAAAATCAGTGAAAAAAAATAACTCCCAAACAAACCCTAAGGATTTATTTTATTTTTCCTCTTGTCAAATTACTCAGGATTGAACTCATCAACTTCTTTTGAAAGTATTAATAAAAACCTCTTATCAGATTTTTTTAACAATTTTGTAATGCGTTGTAGGATATTTTTTTATAGGGTTTTTGATAACTATAATGGTGTTTATAATACTTTTCTAAACGAAGTGAATAAGTTTAATTCTTAGCATTTTCACAGGAGAAAAAAAAAAAAAAAAAAAAAACTCTAATTTAGGATTGAGGAATTACAAATATTTTCAATATGACAGTAAATTGGCTACATTGATTTGCAGTTTCTTTGTTAATGACACATACGTTTTTTAATCAATGGGATAATTAATTATAGTGATTGAAGTAAAATATTTCAAAAAATTTAGTTGAATTTGGGCCCTCTCACTTTGGATTCTTTAAAACTTGTTTTCAATTATGAAAGTGTTAAGCTTTACCTAATCATTCTTACTATCATTAATTACTTAATTAATAAACTACATTACTTGTACGCTCATCCCAGTGTGTTAAGGAAAGAAAAGAGAGATGTAGCTAGAAAGATAACATTTTTAAAAGTGATATTAATTAGTAATTATTTTCTTCCATTCATTATCTCAATATATAGAGTTGACAATTTAGATGGATCGATAAACTAGCGGTTTATTTTAATTAATTATCTCAATAATCCAACTGTCCTTTAAAGGCACGAACTTACCACCTCTTTAGTCCCACTCTACTTGCTTAAAATATGTTTTGGATCTCTTATTTATTGTTTTGTTGTTTTAGTTGTAGACGCAACCAAGTCAACCAAGACGCAGGTTATTTTGTCTTTCTCTTAACATCTTTAAAAAGTTTGATTCTCATGTCCCAAGAAAAGTTTTCTATTTGCAAAATCAATTTGGCCAAAATGATTAAAAATTTGGACAATTTTGATGAATCCATCATTTCAGTAATAGAGAAAACAAAAATCTAATTATCGATTATACTATAGGGGCGTTTGATTGGGAGTAATATAGGATTATTGAAGTTATGTCATCTTATATTACTTAATTATCATATTTGGTTGTCAAGTAATATAAAATTCCGGTAATCTTCAAATACCAATAGTAATTATTTTTGGTAATATTGGAGGTAATCTTATTACCTCCAATTTCTTAAGTATTGTAAGATTACTAGGTTAATCTTTTTTTTTTTTTTTTTGGTTACAATTCGATCCCTTATTAATAAAATTTTAGGACAATAATGCTCTTCTTTTTAAATTTATTTACATGAATGTTTCTTTTATTATTTTACCCCAATTAATTAACTTTTTGGACAAAATTACCCTTGAATTCAAAACAAATTGTAGCCCACCCAAGCCACCACCCCCACCCACTTGCTGTCGCCTGCCACCGGCAACCACCACCGTGGCCAATCGCCACTGCCATCAGAAATGGCCAAATGTGACAAATCTGGCTGTTGACGGCCATATTGATGGTCACTAACAGCCACGTCTATAGCCGTTAACGACCAGATCGACGGATCTGGCTGTTGACAAACAAATTAGATCTAGCCGTCAACAGCCAGATCTCTGGCCGGAAATGGCCATACGGCGCACGGAGACCATTTCCTGCCTTCCATGCGCCATTAGGTTGCCGACTGCCGGCAGTTGACAATGGCTGGGTTGTTGATTTTCCAAACTTTTATTATGGGGTTGTTTTTGCTAAGTTTTTAAATGCAGGGGGTTAAAAAACTATTAAATAATAATATAATAATAATATTTAATTAGAAGACAATTCAGTAATTTAAATAATATACTCACCAATTTATTCATCATAGCCAAACATACCTACTAATTTATTCTAACTAACCAAACACATTTTACTAAAAATTCTCAATAATCTTCAAAGTAATCTAACTTTTCAGTAATCCAACATTCCCTGAACCAAACGCACCTTATATGCCATAATATTGCAGAAAATTCAAGTAAGTTAATTTGTACAAACAATTCAACATTATAGAAAATAGCTTATATACGACTGAAGAGAGATAAAACCGTAAAAATAGTTTTACCCCTAACAATTAATCCGCCAAATTTGAGTTGAATAATACTACACATACATCATTTCCATACAATATTTCTCATACAACATTATGTGGCAAGATATGATTGGGTAAAAGTTTAATTTTAACTTTAAATTAATCAATCATATCTTACCACATAATGTTATATAAAAAATATTGTATGAAAATAATTTATGTGTAGTATTACCGCTCATGAAAATCCTTGAAGAGTATTTTAGTAAGAGGTATTTTATGCACCGACATAAATCATATTATAAATGGTTTGGGACATTTATGTCCATTACCGACTATTCAGAAAAAATAATGGTAGATCAGAAAACAGGATAGTGACAGATGAAATGGAGTCACTTTAATTATTGCATCTAAAAGCAACTAAATATTGGAAACTAGATCATTGTAATTACATAATTCAGTCACTAGTAATCCATCCAGTCGTCCTGTGCTGGCATCCACTGTATACATTAAGGCCATATGATTATGCTTCTATGGTCAATTGATAATTTCAATTTCAATGTCAATTAACCAAGTATTAAACTTAGGTTATTTAAATAATATTTTGTAACATCTGGGAACAGCAGGAAATTACTAGCTAGGTTGGCACTTCCATTTTCTACCGACACAAAACGAAAGAAACGTTTTTACTATTTTTGTAATGCTCATACAGAAATTTACAAGATTACACTCTAGCACTTGGGTCCACGAAGATCTTCCCGCTTGGAATGCTGGCTATTCTATATTGGATCATAGCAATATTCACTTCTTTAATTCTCTAGATTCCTCCTTTAATATTGATTTTGCTTTTTATTTGGGAGAATATCTCTTCTCTTGGATTATTTACTTAACATGTAAACAATGTCCGATAAACATAATTATACTTATGCCTTTAGGAAATTCGGGCCATACGGTGCACAAAAGCCATTTTTTGCCTTCCATGCGCCATTAGGTTGCCGACTGACAGCGGTCAATGGCTGGCAGTGGCTAGGTTGTGGGGGTGCTTTATTGATTTTTCAAACTTTTTTTTGGGATTGGTTTTGCTAAGTTTTTAAATGTAGGGGATTATAATAATCAATATTAAAAATAATATAATAATAATATTTAATTAAAGGACAATTCAGTAATTTAAATAATATACCCAACAATTTATTCATCCTAACCAAATATATTAATAAAATATACCCACCAATTTATTCCAACTAACCAAACACATTTTCCTAAAGATTCCCAGTAATCTTCAAAGTAATCTAACTTTCCAGTAATCAAACATTCTCTGAACCAAACACACTCGATATGTCATAATGTTGCAAAAAATTCAAGTGAGTTAATTTGTACAAACAATCAAAATTGTAGAAAAATAAACAAATAGCTTATATACGACTGAAGAGAGATAAAACTGTAAAAATAGTTTTACCCCTAACAATTAATCCGCCAAATATACAAGATTACAGTCTAGCACTTGGGTCCACGAAGATCTTCTCGCTTGGAATGCTAGCTATTGTGTGTGGTTTTTCCGCCAAGCTCAGGTCGACTCGAGGATATAGCTCGGCCCAGAATGATCTCGATAACTATGATTGATCGATCGATCGAGTATAAGCTCGTCGAGCTGTAGCTCAACCAAGCACAAGCTAGTCATGGACAATCCCAGGAATTAATCAATCAATCCCCATATTACTTCAGATCTCGGATATCACGGGAATGTCTGGATCAATAATTATCGTTGCGCGATCATGGCACTTAATCGCAAGGATATCGGAATTGTGATTCAAATAATTTGTAATCCCCTTAATTTCGCTTTTTTCCTTTATGTAAATCTTGTATATAAACCCCCTAGAATGATAAGGAGGGGGATACGAATTCTGGATTAAAACTACATTGTAAGCTCTCACAACATATATAAAAAACACAGTGGACATAGGCAGTTTAACTTCATCGAACCACTTTAAAAGTTCTCCTTGTCATTTACTTTCTAGCATTATCATTCACTCATCATTGATTACCCGTACTCACGCACACATCAGTTTCGATCCTGACAAGGTCGATCAGGTCTCGTTGGTTGGTGAAGATTTTTGTATTAACATTTTGACGCTAGAAGGAGGGCCTCTGCCACTATTTCAAAGATCTCGGCAAACATTCACCGCGATTTACCTGTCCCGTGACCAAAATAGTGTTCACTAGATTAAGAACTACTATTGGAAATCACGAGAACGTAGAAACAGCCTACCAAGAGGTGCAACAGGAGAACGCTAGACGCCGACCACTGGTGTCGCTAGCTTAGCACGCCATAGACAATCAAGGGGCAGGGACATCAAATCCCGAGAATGGCCAGCTGATGGAGATGATTATAACAATGATTGCACAAGCGGTGCAACAGAATGTGGCTGAGCTGAAGAACCAACAACTAATTGCCTAGAACCTCGACCAGCTGCGTTTCACCAATGTTATCCCAACATGTATGAATTCTGTAGGTCGACAGTTCGTTTTGTCACCGCCAACCTTGCAGGCAGCTCTTCACACATGAGTGAGAGTCCCATGGGAAACCCAACCCTAGGAGGTGATCGGGGAAGCAGCCGTTGAGGGAAAGCGAAGGCGATGGACACCACCAAGAAGCTCGGTCGTATCCCTAATGTCAGTGTGCTGGTTTTAACCCACGTCCAAGACAAGATAGATCTTTGCAGACTTGCAAAACGAGCCATGTGCGTCAATCTACAAATGATCGACATTTCGGTTATGACTGACGTCGCGAGCAATGCACCAACGAGCATGATAGCACCTACCAACCTAGCCATCATGACTCAACCTCGCGTATCAACACGTACATCGGAAGAGCTTCACAAACGACGGAGTTGCGAACCAACTTGCTCGAGTTACAACTTAACAGAGCCAACCAGGGGAACTAAAATGAAGACTTGGATCGCATGCATAGGATGCTCGACGATCTAAAGGCTTGCTAGAACAACTTGGTAGAAGAGATAGTAAGTTCCTCCTTTACGGAGGAAGTTCACCAAGCCTCGCTCCCACAAGGATTTAGGGCACCAGAAAGCAAGTTCGACGGGAGGGGGGACCCCAGAGATCACCTCAACAACTTTAATGACCTGATGGAGCTACATCAGGTCAGTGACTTAGCGAAATGTCGGTGCTTCGCGGTCACGTTAGTTGGAGATGCCAAGAGGTGGTACAAACGGCTGAAGGCGAACTCCATCAACTCCTGACAACAATTCTGTGCTCTATATTTGCAGTAGTTTCAGGCAAAGAGACAGTTCGCAATTCTGCTCAGCTACTTGAGCAACATTCGCCAAGAGCAACACGAATCATTGACCTCGTATTTAATGAGGTTCTAGAACGAGTAGGCAAAGGTCGCTGATGCCCCTAAAGAATATATTCGGACTCTCTTGATTGCAGGGATCAGACCTAACACGAAGCTGTGGAAAGAACTCCAAAGTGAAGACCATGTGAGCCTGGCCAAATTCTACTAGATGGTCGCAAAATACCAATGAGTAAAGAGCTCATTAGCGACACTAGCTAAGAGCTCGGCGTGGGGGGCCCCGGACAGGAGACAAGATCGCCCCTCAGATAAGTGTGGGGACCAAGACCGCAGTGATAGGGATTGCAATAGATTCCCAAAGAAACAGAGGATAGATAACCGCGAAGACAGGCAACATTTCCTGTGGTATAAAGAACACCCCCTTACTCAAGACATCGCCCACATCTATAAGTATCCCAAGAGGCGAAGAGGCTGCCCGATCCAGAAAGAATGAATGTGACTCTAGGAAGAAGAGATCGGCAAAAATATTATCAGTATCACAAGGATGTTGGGCACAATACGAATGACTTTCGGGCTTTGAAGGACGCCATTGAGGACATGATAAAAAGAGGTCATTTGAAAGAATTTGTTAAGGTAGAACCAGCTTGAGAGAATTCTGACGAGCAAAGTAACCAAGTCCTAGGTCAAACACAGACGCTGGCTCGGCTCAACAGGTTCCGTCGAACCCCAACAAGGTCTTCGTGAATATGATCTACGGAGGACCAAATATAGCGAGAAGATCGAGGTGAGCTCGAGAGCAATATGCTCGGGAGGCCAAAACAAACTCGGTCCCCCGAATAATGAGTTGCGAACAGAAGCTGCCCAAGCGGCCCAAACAGGAAAGCGAGGTAGTGGGCTTCACAATCGACGAGTGCAAAACATCCCCTCGTCATAATCATGATGCGATTGTAATCGTAGCCAGGATTGATAGTGCAAGAACATTAAGGGTTATGGTCAATAACGGGAGCGTGACAAATATTATTTTCTTGGGAGCCTTCCGAGGAATGGGATTCGCTGAAAGGAATCTGCGAGCGTGCCCTATGCCGCTCTATGGGTTCACTGGGGACAGCTTGGTTCCTAAAGGTACTATCGACCTCCCCGTAACTCTAGGGGTCGAACCGAAGGTCAGAACTATGATGATCGAATTCTTGGTGGTGGACTGGCCGACCACGTATAACGTCATCCTCGGAAGGCAAATCCTAGATGATTTAAGGGTCGTCACGTCACTGCACTACTAAGCAATGAGATTTTCGACTCTTAGGAGAGTTGCGACAATTAGGAGATACAAAAAGAATCATGGGAATGTTATAATCGGGCCATAAACGCCGCACATAAATGGCCACACCCAAAGACCATGATCATTGCAGAATCTAAGCTAAACCCCAGATTGCTAGAAGACTCTATAGATCCTCGCAACCACAAAAAGGAATCCGCTGTGGGACCAATCGAGGAGCTGATAGGAGTAAGTGTTAGAGAGGAGGATCCAACTCGCATACTGAAGATCGACAACAGCTTGAGTACAGTGATGGCCGATAATCTAGTCGAGTTCCTGAAGAAAAACCTCGATGTATTCGTGTGGGTACACACTGACAAAGTCGGGATCAGCCCCGAGGTGATATGCCACAAGTTAAACCTCGACCCAGAGGCTCAGCCCATAAGATCGAAAAGAAGGGCCATAGATCCAAAGCACTCTCAAGCGCTCAAAGATGAAGTCGACAAGCTCCTAGAAATCAATTTCATCAAGGAAGTTAGGTTCCCGGACTGACTCGCCAATCGAGTCCTAGTCAAGAAGTTGAATGACAAGTGGTGGACTTGCGTCAACTTCACGAATCTAAATAAAGCTTGTCCGAAAGATAACTTTCCGCTACCACGGATCGACCAACTTGTAGATGCAATGGCAGAAAAAGCACTACTTAACTTTATGGACACGTACTTGGGATATAACCAGATCCCAATATACCAGCCCGATGAAGATGCAAATTATGTCCTAAGAGAGATAAATTAAGGCATTTGCGAAAACCATGCAGGGGGTAGATCTCTAGCTTACAAGGTGTTTCGCTAGGGATACTATTGGCCAACGGTTTATGATGATGCGACAGACTACGTTCTCAGATGTGATAGATGCCAGAGATTTGTAGACATTCTGCGAGCTCCCCCATAAGAATTAACCACTTTAACAAGCCCTTGGCCATTCGCGATATGAGGCATCGACCTTATTGGCCCCTTGCCTCAGGGAAAAAGGGGCGTTAAGTTTGCGGTTGTTGCCGTAGATTACTTTACCAAGTGGACGGAAGCCAAGCCATTGGCAATCATAACGTCGAATAGGCTGAAAGATTTTGTCTATAAGAGCATCATTTGTCGGTTTGGAATTCCCCACGCAAAAATAATCGACAATGGGAAGCAGTTCGACAACAAAGATTTCAGGACCTTCTACGAGCAGCTCGGTATCAAAAAGAGTTTCACAACCGTCTAACGACCTCAAGCCAACAGACAAGTAGAGATTGTGAACAAAGTAATCAAGCACACCATAAAGAAAAAGCTAAAAAACCTTAAAAGGAGGTGGGCCGATGAGCTGTTGGAAGCTCTATGGTCTTACAGAACGACTGCTAGGAGCTCGACAGGCGAGACCCCGTTTTCTTTGTCTTATAGATGTGAAGCAATGGTTTTGGTCGAAGTAAGAATCAATTTATTCTGAAGAGAAATCTTTGAAGAAGAAGCCAACGAAGACCTACTCCGCCTGAGGTTAGACCTAATCGAAGAACATCGGGCCAAATCTTAGTTAAGGCTCGTCTCTTATCAACAGCGGGCCAAGTGGTATTTCAATACCAAAGTCAGAAATAGTGACTTTGAAGTGGGCGATCTGGTTCTCAAGAAGGTCGTCCAAGGTACCTAAAACCTGAACTTGGGGGCACTTGGACCCAAGTGGGAAGGTCCCTTCTAGATCTCCAAAAAGCTGGCACCAGGATCTTTCCACCTAGAACGCCTCAACGGCGAAGCAATAATGTGAGCTTGGAACGCTGAGCACTTGCAAAGGTATTACCAATAAGTAGCTTGGATTTTATTTATTTCTATGAACTGCATTTGTTGTAAGGCTATTACAGCCGAAACACTTGATCAATAAGAGAGATATTATTCAGTACTTGCTTTGTTCATAATTTTCATTTTTTAATTCGTTGACAATTAACTACTGATCAATAAATTGCGACCAAAGCGATGAAATTCCAAAAGAAAACTCAGAGTCAAGAGTCTAGAAAAGGCAGCTTACCTCAAAAAAGTCACGCCAAAATCCAACTCTTTGAGGATAAAACATCATAAATCGACGAAGTCAAACTTGAATTTTAAAATCAAGGAAAAAACATGTTGAAGGAAATCGACTCTAAGCCGGCGACTAAATACCTCGAAAGGGACAGTAAAGTCCAAAATCAAAGTTTATCATCGCATCAGATTTCCTCACATAATTCGAAATTGAAAATCTTAGGTCGACGAAGTTAAACTTGGAAAAATCCAAGAAAAAGCATATCGGAAAAAATCGGCGTTAAGTGGGGGATGAAAGCCTGAACAGGATGACGAGTTTGAAATCGATGCCAAATGTCGCATAAAGATTTTTTCGCAAAAAAAAAAAAAAAAACTGAAAAGCTCCTAAAAAAGCGAATTACGCATGACTTGGAGCAAAATTCGTGTCCCAAAGTCCGATTAGGACAAATTAAATGACTCCGTAGAAATGAAACAATTATTGCTCGAAAGAGAAACGTTAAAAAATGTTCTTTCATTAATTAGAAGTTTAATTACATTTGGGCAATAAAAGAAAAAAAAAAACCGACTAAGATTCTTCAGGCTGATGGGGGAGCAGGGCGTTCGTCTTCAACCTCGTGTTTGGGAACCTTGCTCTGGAGGACTGTGGTCAGAGGACTTGGGTCTTCGACCTCCAGCTTGGGCCTAGCCTCCTCGCCATCTTCCTCGACCTCCAGCTTGGGCCTAGCCTCCTCGCCATCTTCCTCGACCTCTTCCTAGCCCTAGCCAACTTTCTCGGAGTCATCCGAGTACACGTAGGTCATCCCCTAAGCCTCGACCTTCATCCTTTTGACTTCTTTCTGATAAGCTCACGAAACGAAAGAAAAGTCAATTGATGGATGAGCCTCCCATAATTTTCGCACGAGGGAGACCGACGTCTCCCAAGATTGGGTAATGACGACTTCATTCAGCTCCTCAATCCTAAGCCTGAGTTGCTCGACCTCAGCTTCAAAATTTTGTCGAGCTACCGTTTCTTGGGTAAGGTCGAGCGAAGCCTGCTTGAATTTGGCCTCCTAGCTCGTTGCTACTTTCTAGGCCGAGGAAAGCTCAGAGTTTAGCTTATTGTTGGCTCCTCGCTGTTGAGCCAAACTTTGGTCAACCTCTGCTGCCTTAGCTTCAGCCTTACTTCGAGCAACCCCGCTCACCTTGAGTTTGCCAAGGAACTCCCTTTCGTTGACCCTAAAGGCCACAACTTCCTCTTTAAGGCGCTCAAGCTTGGCTTGCCTAGCTTCCATCTCCTTCTCCGCAACTTTGGCACTGGCCAAGGCATCGTCCTTTACTATCTCCGCCAGCATCCATCCCTTGTGAGTTCCCTCCAAGGTTTGGCCGTATTTTTTGTATAGGATTCAGCTCGCCGTGGCAACCTGAAAACAAAAAGGTGAGAAGCGAGCAAGAAACAAAAATAGCATTCAAAAAAAGGAAAGCGAGCTACCAGTACCTTAGCCGCGTAGCTGCAGGTTAAGGCCAATATCTGGGCGGGAGTTGAGTCCTTGACGGCTGCGAATGTTCGCGGGGTGACGCAATCCCTGGCCACCGTGGCCCCAACGCTGATATGATCATGGAGTTGGTCGATCAAAGCGTCGAAGTTTGCCTCAGTTGCTTCGCCCGTCTCCCAATCCTTTGGCTTAGACGAGCCATGTCTACTCCCCCCTGGAGCAACTGTCGCACCCACAGGAGCGGGCTTCTTCTTGGTCACGCTTTGGGCCGCACTTTTCTGAAGGCCACCAGCATGCATGGTGACCTTTTTGCCCAAGCCCCCATGAGGCTTAGTCACCTTCTTCTTCCCCGAGCCATCGTACTGCTCGAGTGCTTTACCTTTTCTAGAGCCTACAATTGGCTCAGACGTCTTCTTCACTGGCCCCTTAGGGGGCCTAGTGACGCTCTTCTCACCAACCGCCTTAAAGGTAGTCGTAGATTTTTTGGCGCTTGGGCCCTCTACAAGCTCGCCTCCAGCGCATTTCCTATCAGTAGCATCCATGGGCTGTTTTGTCACCGGAGCAGCTGGTGCCTTCCGGGTAGCCGCCGAAGTCACCGTTTTCTTCTTAAAGCTTTTGAGTTTTTCAGCCCACATTTCTACAAGGAAAAAGGGAAACGAGTTAGCAATCAATTTGTGCGGAAACCAAATGCGAGCAAGCAACAACTTAACTTTTTCGAAAAGCGCTAAAAATATGGCCTTGTCCCTACAAAAGTCGTATGCCTTTAGGTGAGGAAGCGTAATAAGCTCATGGACGTTGCGCGAATTGTTAGGAAAATCGCTGAAACGCAAGCTCGCCATTGGGAGATAGTTCTACTCGACGTTAACTATAATAGAAAGTAATTCGATTAGATAATGAAGCAAAGCTTGAAATTTGTCCTTGCGTACGCGAGCAACCAAAGCCTTACTCGCTTCCGAAGCGAAGACACCGCTTGTCCTAGCTTTGTAGAAGAAGAATTGAGAATTCCAATATGGGACCTTCTTCGGGATATCGATCAGCCCGTTGAAACATACTTTCCTCACCTTGGAAAGGTAATACATCTGGCCTTGCCCCTTTTTGAGCATGTACAAGTGGACAAACTCTTCGACGGACGGCTCGCCTAGCTTAGCGATCATATACGCGATGTATACCCCTGTAATGATCAAGTAAGAATTGGCCGTCAATTGAAGAGGAGCAATGTCGAATCGCCTCAACATTTTATCGATGAAAGGGTGAGGGGGAATGGATACCCCGCATCTGAGAAGAGTCTCAAAAATTGCCACCCATCCAACTGAAGGGTTCTTCCGAGAGTGTTTGTCGAACCAGTCGTCACAGTCACAAAATTAAACCTAAATACCGTAGTTAGCAGTAAGCAGGATCGAATCTACAGAGAGCAAGACTAATAACCTAATGTATATTTGAGTAGCGGAAATGAAATTGACAATTTTGATTAATTAAACTAAACAAACTAAATGCAAATAAAAAAAGCTTGAAATTAAAACTAATGAAGACTTTATAATAAAAACGTTGCCGCTACGGTTTTGGTTCGACACCAACTCACACAATTCTCCTCCACCCTCTGCGATCCCCTAAGCCTACAAGGCAAGGTAAATCAATGAAATGGCTTGCCGGCATTTTAGGTATAATCTATCCTGTCTCACCTGATCACTCAAGTTCGATTGGTTAAAGACTATCATTGACGACCACAAACACTACAAGACAATACCACTAGTTGGTACGTGATTAACAAATAGAATTTGTCAACAGTATCATCCAATCAACCCACTTCACAATAACCGCAACAACAGTAGAAATGACATTAAATCCGAACACAACTCAATTACAATCGATGCGAAGTAATGAGAAGCAATATTCATCATTTAATTATCTCAAACCAACGTCTATCATTCAGTAAGTTCTATGAAAACATTTAATCACAATGGACAACTATATTCATCACAAATTATGCTCAAACCATATTAAAGTATCGAAATCAAACATGAAACGAAAGCAAATATAATTCGAAACACAATACTACCAAATGTCTTACAATCGGGCTCATCCAACTAGTCGAGAGCTAATGAGGAGAGCAGTGGAGTCAATCTCGATCTTACCTGCGTTGTAACAGACAATCGGGATCTCAGCCGCTCATGGTGGTGTCGACGGAGGCTGAAGCAGTGGAAATGAAGTTAATCATGGCGGAGAGGAAGTAACCGATAGTGATATGATCCGAGAACGGGCGAAAATGACCAATGGACAGCTCGGAATACGATCAGTCGCACTCACTGGAATACGTTAGTTTTTTGCGGGTCTTCAGGCAAATGGTGACGGAAATAGGATCCGAAGGTACCAATGGAAAGCTCAGGTGATAGGGAGTTCAGATCAGGTCCTGGGGAGATGAAAGGTCACCGAAAATGGGAGAGATAGCGGCTAGAAGGCGAAGAGGCGCGGCGATGGCGATAGAGGATTTCGGCGTTTTTTGCGGCAGCTGAAGCTTGGAATGGATAGATTTGAGTGTAGGGAAGGAAGATCGGCCACCAGAGAAGTGAAGCGTCACGAGAGGTCACTGGAAAATGGCCCAACGACGGCTAGAATGCAAAAAGTCACGACGACAAAACGCGTGATCGCTGTGGTGTTGTTGGGATAATGATGATCGGTGCAAGGGGAATACGAAAGGTCACCAGAAAAGGGAGAGGAAGAGTCGTCGGCGGCGAGCATTGTGGATGGATGAATGGCGCTCCAGATTTGCGACCCTTCACTTTCTTTTTATACACAAAGTGGAAAATATCGCTTTGGTCTCTGCATGATTGAAAAGTGACAAAATCAACCCTTATAAATATGACAGTTTACCCCCTAAACAGCATAAATGAGACAAAATCAACCCTAATCCATAAACCACAACCTAATATCAACTCATACCCTTTCCAAAATCATTTCAAACATGTTAAATTCATAAGAAAAATATTAGGATGCAATTTTCGTGAATAAATTCATAAATTCTTTAATTATCTCAAAATGATTTCATTTTAATCACACATAGGGTCTTTTTATCTCCAAAATAAAGTCACTTTCATGACTTTAATAGTGTTCTCCTGGGGCCATCAGGTTGAGCTGCGGCGCATAGGTCGCCCTGATGCGTTCAAGATCCCTGAGGGTGATCGAGGATTGTGGTTCTTTTCATAGCCTGTGAGCTAGAGACGGCAGGGAATGAGCTTGTTGGATTGAAGCACGGTCAAACAAGCCTGCAGCATCAAGGTCTAAGCTTCTGGCGACAAACTCTTCGGATATCTCGAGGGACACATCCCCTAGTGCTACCGAGCCAATCGATGAATCGAACATTCGATCTATTGTGCGACTGCTAGAGGAGGACATGGTTGTAACTCAACTTTAGGTACCTGAAAAAAGAAGCGAACATGTGTTAGAGCTTGAACAACTTGGTGACCATTCCACATTCGCTTCCATCTCAGGCACCTAAAATAGCTCGCGCAACACAACAAAGTCACGCGACCTACCCAGGACACCGGCGGCCATCGCGATTAAACCCTTTTAAAACCCGAGATCGCCAGAAATACACCCCAAAAACCTTACTAAAACCTTAAAACATCCAATGCGGCCACTACAACAACCACCCTTTAGCACAAAAGTTAGAAAAATGAGCAAGAAAGAGAAAGAAGTCTTACCTGAATAAAGAAGAGCGTTGAGAACTCGTATGAAAGACCACCGCGACGACGTAAGAGCAACGACAAAGAAAAGCAAGAGGGTGGAAGAACTTTCAGAATGGTTGTTATGAATATTCGCCACCTTTTATAGTGATTTTTGCATGGAAGACGAAAGGGCGGAGTTCAATCTCGACCATTGACTCACAACTGATCCTAACCCTTCATTCGTTGAGCGATCTTTGCCCTTGGACGTGGCCACATGTCGACCATCCACGAGCTTTTTGTGTTCTCAGTTTTTTCGCCAAGCTCGGGCCAACGAGAGGATATAGCTCAGCCTAGAATGATCTCGGCAACTATGATTGATCGATGCAGCATAAGCTCGTTGAGTCGTAGCTCGACCCAACACAAGCTAATCGCGGACAATCTCAGGAATTAATCAATCAATCCCCAGATTACTTCAAATCCCAGATATCGCGGGAATGGCTGGATCAACAATTATCGTTATGCGATCATGACGCTGAATCGCAAGGATATCGGAATTGTGATTCAAATCATTTGTAATCCCCTTAATTTCGCTCTTTCCTTTATGTAAATCTTATATATAAACCCCCTAAAACGATGAGGAGAAGGATACGAATTCTGAATTAAAACTACATTATAAGCTCTCACAACATATACAAAAAACACAGTGGACGTAGGTAGTTTAACTTCGCCGAACCACTTTAAAAGTTCTCTTTATCATTTACTTTCTGGCATTATCATTCATTTATCGCTGATTACTCATAATCACGCACACATCAGTTTCGATCCCGACAAGGTCGATTGGATCTCGCTGGTTGGTGCAGATTTCTGTATCAACATTGGCTATTCTATATTGGATCATAGCAATATTCACTTCTTTAATTCTCTATATTCCTCCTTTAATATTGGCCATGTTTGGTTCATTATTTTTATCCATATTCCCAATCCTATTCCCCAAATATTGTTTGGCACATTATTCCAGAAATATTACTATATTTTTTTTAATTGCATGTAGACCCCTTAAACTTATTAATTTCATTAAATACCCCTAGAAAAAAAGTTTAAAAATTAACAAAAACACCCCCATCAACCCAAACTTGCCAGATTCCGGCAACCACCGTTGGTGGTAGCCGGAATTTGTACAACGGCCTACCTGCCGATCAGAAATGGCCGGAAGTTAACCACTCTAGCCTTTTCTGGCCAGATCCACCATAGATCTGGCCAGAAAAAGCCAGATCTGGTGGTCAACGACAGCCAAAGAAATGGCCGTCGTTGACCGAAAACGATAGCCATATCTTTGGCCGTCGCCAAAGATGGACTTCTTTTGACGTTTTCTGACGGTCGACGACAACATTTGGCCGTAGATCTGGCATTTTTCGGCCAGATCCGTGGTGGATCTAGTCAGAAAAGGCCTTAGCGACGCGTTACGACACAAATCCAATCGGTCTGTGTTGTAACGAAATTTTTCAGCCACATTCCGGCGGTGGTGGCCGAAATCTGGCACTACAGGTGGTGGGGGTGTTTTTGTCATTTTATATATTAGGGTCTTTAATTAAATTAGTAAACCAAAGGGCTTTTTCATAAATTTTTAAAGTTTACCTCGTAATACTCTCCTATCCAATTATCTAATATTATTCCTAAAATCATATACAAAATAATGAACCAAACGCACCCATTGATTTTGCTTTTTATTTGGGAGAATATCTCTTCTCTTGGATTATTTACTTAACATGCAAGTAATATCCGATAAACATAATTATATTTATGCCTTTAGGAAATTCAGGCATTACAAAACTAATAATATATATATACAAATTTTTTTTAATATAAACTATTTATGTATTCTCTATAATCTTTAAAACTTTAAATAAACGAAATTGAAAGTAGATACATCAGTTTGTTAATGAATTTGTACATGTAACATAAGGATGAATGAAAATAGATTCAGGTAATTTTGATGCCTCAATCCACTGATGAGAAAGCTCTGTAGGTAATTCAAATTCGATTAGTTGGTCTAATTATTCAATCCAAACGTAATATAATTGAACTACCAGATAATGTTCACGAAAGAGAAATATTTATACATAATAGCAAAATTTTAACGACCTATTGCTTGTATTATAAGAAACATTCTTTCCAAGGTGTGATTTATTCGCTACTTTGATTAAACCAGTTTATATTACTTTGATTAAACCATTTTTTTTTTTTTTTTTTGGTTTGCGGTTAAAGAACACTTTGTATATTGCCAAATCTTAGTGCGAGTAACGCAAATTTGCGAAGTAACATTGGGCCAACAATGGGTCTGGCCTTTTGTTGGAACTACACAATTTCTAGTGTATGGAAAATGGTTTAACTCCATCAAACTTATTAGTATCTCTACCGTTAAATTTACCCTTTTTATTTTATATTCTAACAGAATACCCTTTTAATCCTCAATGCATAATTAAGTTTTTGTTTATATTCTTTTTCTATAATTTCATATTTAAAACTTATTTTTTTATTAAATTTATCCTATTTTATGATATTTTTTATATGTTTTCAATAATATATTTTCACTGAACAAATAAATATAATATATTTTCATTAAATAATTAAAAAAGACTTCGATAATTTATTAAAATTTAGGAGGAAGACAAAAATATAAAATAGATTTAAAGCTTCTATATGTATTTCAAACCACCCCATTTCTTAAAAAATCAAGGCCTCGTTTATAAAAAACTTGATTGCTGTTAACTTAGAAAAAAAAGAAGGTGTTCATTGCGAGGCCCATTAAGTTGAGGATTTTCATTCTTCCCTCCAATTGAACAAGAAAATATTGAGCTTTAATCCCTTCATACAGTCAACAACATACGAAATAATTTAGAACACAGTTGAAGAAACGTGTTTGAAGATAAATTATTTATCTTTCTTACAATCCGTTTCTCAGGTTTAACAGTACGAAACAAACAACTCATAAAAACACACTAAAGATCATCATCATCGTTTCCTTTAATCACAATCACTTAACCTTCAAGTGAGGATCAATCTCAACCCTCGCCACTCCTTCCCTTTCGTCCGCCAATTTCGCCACATCCACATCCCCAACAACGAACCCCGCCACCTCACTCTTTACTCCTCTCAGAATCTTCTCCTCAGCCTCTTCATCGAGATAGTTCGGATCTTTCTCGTCAATAGCAGGCGGAGCCGCGTTCAACTCGCTCTCCGCCAGGTCATCCGGACCCTCCCACGTGTACTTCCCACCGTGCCCGGACTTCGGCGGAGGCCTGCCGATCCCTATCCCGTTGGCGGGGTGGCGATCCATGCGCTGCACGCCCTTGTCTATGAGTTTCTTCTCCACGTATTTGATAGTGTCGATGTTGTGCGTGTTTAGCTCCGTCTTTTCAACTCTCTTTCGACCTTCTTCATCGTGACTCACAGCGCGGATTGTCACCGTTTCTTTCTTGTCATCAATGGGTTTCATTTTTACTTCCAAAATGGTAGATAGCTAGTGTGACTGTATTGGGCAAACCGCTGACTTTTCTCTCAAACTTCTCACGTGGCTTGGATAGGGATAGGGATAGGGTTGATGGTATTTATAGTAATGGTAAGCAAAGTCCTTTAGATACTAGAAGTTGCTGGAATTGAGGGCTTGAGGTGTTGCTAGAAAGCTCTGCCACCCGGTAATTGGTATACATAACTTGCCACGTGTAACCTTGTCTTCTTGTGTGTAATGGCAGCCTTAAGTTTGATTCCTTCTACTTTTCTAGTAAGTGTGAGAAGCATTTGTAGAACCAGAAAGATATATATGATGGGTTCTAGCGTATTCTATGAGTTTGAGGGCACAACTCATACTGTTGCCTTGTCGGCGACTCAAATTTTACCAGGAGAGGAGAGTTATGATGTTATCGACTGCATATAAAATAAATCTCCAAGAGTAATATTTTTGAAAATTCTAAATAAGTTTCACTAAATATTTTTAAAATGTTATAATTCTAATATAAATATAATCCTTTCATTACTTGTTTAAAAGACACATATCTCATTATTACTGTTTCATTTCCTCGTTTTTCGTTCTCCTGTGTTCTTTGAACTGGACTGCATTGCATAATTTATTAGAACCGAATTATTGTTAAAACCAAAACATAATTACAATAATAAAATTACAATTTATTTTTTTCCACTCCTTTCTCATTTTAGGAATTCGTTCCCACTACAAATATTGAACACATCTATAAAAAAAAAAAAAAAAAGAGAGATTTCAAATCTATTTAAAACCAAACATTAACATGAACTAGATGTGAAAAAGGGAATTAGGGTTTATATATATATTGTTGGACCCTAGTGTGTTTTGATGTGCCAAAACTAGCAAAATAATTGTATAAGGGTTAACAAAACTTTAAGGCATGACATAAGTCTAGTACACAATGGGTTCAAAGTTTCTCTCTAAAGATATTAGTTTTAGTACAAATGAGAGATTTTTTTATCAAGAATGAGCTCTAGGGTTTGCAAGATTGATTGATGATAGATGCATTATTATCTCTCTTTTTCTCATGCAATAACTCTCTCTATTTAAGTCTTCACCAACCCTTAGAAAATTAGAGTCGTTGCTTCATTTAATTTACAAAGCTACAGAACCTAGAGGAACGGGCGTTCCAACATCGAGAACTAGCGTTCTGACACCAACAATCACTTTTTTTTTTAATCTTACGGTTTGGAATGATCGTTCCCCTATATGGAATGGTCGTTCCCCTATTGTGAATGGGAGTTCCATCTTGGATCTCTTTATGTCTAAACATTTCAGAACCTTGAACGACTTCCTAGAATTGTGTCATTCCTTCCAGGAACGGCTTTGAAGAATTCTAAGAATGGGCGTTTATCAAGGTCGTTCTTGCTAGACTTGAAATTCCCACAATCTTGACTTGAGCTCCAAAGTTCTAAGTCCAAAATCTTGACTTAAGCTTGGAACGTGCATTCTTCTTCATGAAATGAGTGTTCCTCTTCAGATCGCAAAGAGTGTCAAGTTTCCAAAGCTATAAACGAGGTAGTGGAACAACATCGTTCATGTAGAACGGATTGGAGGAATGGTCATTCCTTCTTTAGATCGCAAATGATGTCCAACTCGTGGATGTGTGTTAGCCTTTTTGGATAAGTCTTTCAAATGTTTGGAATGGCTTGCTGCAATGGTCGTTTGATTTGGTCGCTCCAAAATGACTTGAGTTTCAGCTCGAGTGGATGTTTCCTTCATTTTGGGCAGAACCATGAACGGGGTCATGGAACAAGGTCGTTCCAAATTGGAACGGCTTGATTGAAAATTATTTTTCAGAAATTCTGAATGGAACAGGTGTTCTATCTACATGAACGGCCGTTCTACCTGGAAATTCAACTGGTGCGTTTGGTTTATTATTTTGGATAGGATTTTGGGAATAATATTGGGTAGTTGGATAGGGGAGTCTTACGAGGTAAAATTTAAAAATTTCTAAAAAATCCCCTAGGTTTGCTAATTTAATTAAACACCCTAATATATAAAAATTTTGTAAAATGACAAAAACACCCCCACCACCCACAATGTCAGATTCCGGCTACCACCACCGGAATCTGGCCGGAAAATTGCGTTACAGCATAGACTGGTCAGATTTGTGTCGTAACGAGTAAATCTGGCCTTTTCTGGCCAGATCTACGGCCAGATGTGGCCGTTGATGGCCGTAAAAGCCCATCGTTGGCCGTCAGCGATGACCAAAGATATGGCCGTCGTTTTCGGTCAACGATGGTCATTTCTTTGGCCGGCCAGATCTGGCCAAAAAAGGCCAAATCGGTGAATATCGGTTAGTTTCGATCGAGATGTAAGCCGTTGTGATAGATTCCGGCTATCACTGATGGTGGTTGCCAGAATCTGGCAAGAATGGGTGGGTGGGGGTGTTTTTGCTAATTTTTGAACTTTTTTCTAGGGGTGTTTTTGCTAATTTTTGAACTTTTTTTTCTGGGGGTGTTTAATGAAATTAATAAACTTAAGAGGTCTAAAAGTAATTAAAAAATATAGTAATATTTCTAATGTGCCAAACAATATTTGAGAAATAGGATTGGGAATATGGATAGAAATAGGGAACCAAACGCACCCAACATTTTTTTTTTGGTTATGACTTAGGACATATCTTTGCACATTGTCAGTTCTTTAAACAATCTTTTTTATTAGTTTTGGCACATCAAAACAGGGGGGCAGTTTATTAAAACAACCTCTCAAGTTTGAATTTAATTAAAAGGCTATCAAGTTTTAAAGTTTTAACTAAATAGTCATATTATTGATTAAGGGTAATTAAACTTGATTAGTGTTTAATTATGATTAAAGAAGTATTATGTAATCTATTAAAAATACTACTATATTCCCAAAAACTTGAAATTCTTGCAAACAAACCCAAACACCTTCTTTTTCCTCCCGCCATTAACGCATCTCCACCTTGGTTGCTGTTTCTTCTTAGCTTCGTCTACATCTTCTTCTTCGTCTGCATCTTCTTCTTCGTCTACATCTTCTTCTTCCTCCTTCCTCTACATCTTCTTCTTCATCATTCCTCTATATCTTCTTGTTCCTCCGCCATTAACACTTTCTTCTTCCTCCACCATTAACATCTTCTCCGCCAAAGATCCCCTCCTCCTCCTCCTGAAATTTCGTCTAAGTATGTGTATCTCCTCTTTATATTTTATATTTAGATTTACAAAGATTTAATAATGGATGGGGTTTGGGTTATGATTTTGATTTTGATTTAGTTGTTTAGGTTGTTGGGTTGTGTTTGATGTAATGCAAGTTGAAAGGAGTGAAATTTGTTGAATATTTTCTTGCATTGTGAGTAGCTAGGGGTGACAGCACCGATTGTAGGTGGAGATGGCTGAAAATGTGTTTTGGATCTGATGGATTGCTTAAGCGATCTGGTATATGACAGAAGATCGCTTAAGCGATCTGGTATA